>NC_092416.1:5801163-6011802 GCF_040894005.1 Engystomops pustulosus | reverse complement strand
TCACCCTTCTAGTGACTTGCAGGTCAGGGGTTACTGGTCTCCTCCTAGTGACATGCAGGGTTTCAGGTACTGGTCTCCTCTAGTGGACAGCAGGTCAGGTACTGGTCTCCTCCTAGTGACATGCGGTCTGTACTGGTCACCTTCTAGTGAATGCAGGTCAGGTACTGTCTCCTTCTAGTGACATGAAGGTCAGGTACTGGTCCTCCAGAGACACCAGTGAGGTACTGGTCACCTTCTAGTGACTTGCAGGTCAGGTGATGCAGGTCATGTACTGGTCCCTTCTAGTGACTTGCAGGTCAGGTACTGGCTCCTTCCTAGTGACATGCAGGTCAGGTACTGGTCTCCTTCTAGTGACATGCAGGTCAGGTACTGGTCTCCTCTAGTGACATGCAGGTCAGGTACTGGTCTCCTTCTAGTGACATGCAGGTCAGGTACTGGTCTCCTCCTAGTGACATGCAGGTCAGGTACTGGTCACCTTCTAGTGACTTGCAGGTCAGGTACTGGTCTCCTCTAGTGACATGCAGGTCAGGTACTGGTCCTCCTCTAGTGACATGCAGGTCAGGTACTGGTCTCCTTCTAGTGACATGCAGGTCAGGTACTGGTCTCCTCCTAGTGACATGCAGGTCAGGTACTGGTCTCCTCTAGTGACATGCAGGTCAGGTACTGGTCTCCTCTAGTGACATGCAGGTCAGGTACTGGTCTCCTCTAGTGACATGCAGGTCAGGTACTGGTCTCCTTCTAGTGACATGCAGGTCAGGTACTGGTCTCCTTCTAGTGACATGCAGGTCAGGTACTGGTCTCCTCCTAGTGACATGCAGGTCAGGTACTGGTCTCCTTCCTAGTGACATGCAGGTCAGGTACTGGTCTCCTCCTAGTGACATGCAGGTCAGGTACTGGTCCTCCTAGTGACATGCAGGTCAGGTACTGGTCTCCTCCTAGTGACATGCAGGTCAGGTACTGGTCTCCTCCTAGTGACATGCAGGTCAGGTACTGGTCTCCTCCTAGTGACATGCAGGTCAGGTACTGGTCTCCTCTAGTGACATGCAGGTCAGGTACTGGTCTCCTCCTAGTGACATGCAGGTCAGGTACTGGTCCTCCTCCTAGTGACATGCAGGTCAGGTACTGGTCTCCTCCTAGTGACATGCAGGTCAGGTACTGGTCTCCTCCTAGTGACATGCAGGTCAGGTACTGGTCTCCTCCTAGTGACATGCAGGTCAGGTACTGGTCTCCTCCTAGTGACATGCAGGTCAGGTACTGGTCTCCTCCTAGTGACATGCAGGTCAGGTACTGGTCCTCCTCCTAGTGACATGCAGGTCAGGTACTGGTCTCCTCCTAGTGACATGCAGGTCAGGTACTGGTCTCCTCCTAGTGACATGCAGGTCAGGTACTGGTCACCTCCTAGTGACATGCAGGTCAGGTACTGGTCTCCTCCTAGTGACATGCAGGTCAGGTACTGGTCACCTCCTAGTGACATGCAGGTCAGGTACTGGTCTCCTCCTAGTGACATGCAGGTCAGGTACTGGTCTCCTTCTAGTGACATGCAGGTCAGGTACTGGTCTCCTTCTAGTGACATGCAGGTCAGGTACTGGTCCCTCTAGTGACATGCAGGTCAGGTACTGGTCTCCTCCTAGTGACATGCAGGTCAGGTACTGGTCCCCTTCTAGTGACATGCAGGTCAGGTACTGGTCACCTTCTAGTGACATGCAGGTCAGGTACTGGTCTCCTTCTAGTGACATGCAGGTCAGGTACTGGTCTCCTTCTAGTGACATGCAGGTCAGGTACTGGTCTCCTCCTAGTGACATGCAGGTCAGGTACTGGTCTCCTTCTAGTGACATGCAGGTCAGGTACTGGTCTCCTTCTAGTGACATGCAGGTCAGGTACTGGTCTCCTTCTAGTGACATGCAGGTCAGGTACTGGTCTCCTCTAGTGACATGCAGGTCAGGTACTGGTCTCCTTCTAGTGACATGCAGGTCAGGTACTGGTCTCCTTCTAGTGACATGCAGGTCAGGTACTGGTCTCCTCCTAGTGACATGCAGGTCAGGTACTGGTCTCCTTCTAGTGACATGCAGGTCAGGTACTGGTCTCCTTCTAGTGACATGCAGGTCAGGTACTGGTCTCCTTCTAGTGACATGCAGGTCAGGTACTGGTCACCTCCTAGTGACATGCAGGTCAGGTACTGGTCTCCTTCTAGTGACATGCAGGTCAGGTACTGGTCTCCTTCTAGTGACATGCAGGTCAGGTACTGGTCTCCTCCTAGTGACATGCAGGTCAGGTACTGGTCTCCTTCTAGTGACATGCAGGTCAGGTACTGGTCTCCTCCTAGTGACATGCAGGTCAGGTACTGGTCTCCTTCTAGTGACATGCAGGTCAGGTACTGGTCTCCTCCTAGTGACATGCAGGTCAGGTACTGGTCTCCTTCTAGTGACATGCAGGTCAGGTACTGGTCTCCTTCTAGTGACATGCAGGTCAGGTACTGGTCTCCTTCTAGTGACATGCAGGTCAGGTACTGGTCACCTTCCTAGTGACATGCAGGTCAGGTACTGGTCCCCTCCTAGTGACATGCAGGTCAGGTACTGGTCTCCTTCTAGTGACATGCAGGTCAGGTACTGGTCACCTCCTAGTGACATGCAGGTCAGGTACTGGTCTCCTTCTAGTGACATGCAGGTCAGGTACTGGTCTCCTTCTAGTGACATGCAGGTCAGGTACTGGTCTCCTCCTAGTGACATGCAGGTCAGGTACTGGTCTCCTCTAGTGACATGCAGGTCAGGTACTGGTCTCCTTCCTAGTGACATGCAGGTCAGGTACTGGTCTCCTTCTAGTGACATGCAGGTCAGGTACTGGTCTCCTTCTAGTGACATGCAGGTCAGGTACTGGTCTCCCTCTAGTGACATGCAGGTCAGGTACTGGTCTCCTCCTAGTGACATGCAGGTCAGGTACTGGTCTCCTCCTAGTGACATGCAGGTCAGGTACTGGTCACCTTCTAGTGACATGCAGGTCAGGTACTGGTCTCCTCCTAGTGACATGCAGGTCAGGTACTGGTCTCCTTCTAGTGACATGCAGGTCAGGTACTGGTCTCCTCCTAGTGACATGCAGGTCATGTACTGGTCTCCTTCTAGTGACATGCAGGTCAGGTACTGGTCACCTCCTAGTGACATGCAGGTCAGGTACTGGTCTCCTTCTAGTGACATGCAGGTCAGGTACTGGTCTCCTTCTAGTGACATGCAGGTCAGGTACTGGTCTCCTCCTAGTGACATGCAGGTCATGTACTGGTCTCCTTCTAGTGACATGCAGGTCAGGTACTGGTCACCTCCTAGTGACATGCAGGTCAGGTACTGGTCTCCTTCTAGTGACATGCAGGTCAGGTACTGGTCACCTTCTAGTGACATGCAGGTCAGGTACTGGTCTCCTCCTAGTGACATGCAGGTCATGTACTGGTCTCCTTCTAGTGACATGCAGGTCAGGTACTGGTCACCTCCTAGTGACATGCAGGTCAGGTACTGGTCTCCTTCTAGTGACATGCAGGTCAGGTACTAGTCTCCTCCTAGTGACATGCAGGTCAGGTACTGGTCTCCTTCTAGTGACATGCAGGTCAGGTACTGGTCTCCTTCTAGTGACATGCAGGTCAGGTACTGGTCTCCTTCTAGTGACATGCAGGTCATGTACTGGTCTCCTTCTAGTGACATGCAGGTCAGGTACTGGTCACCTCCTAGTGACATGCAGGTCAGGTACTGGTCTCCTTCTAGTGACATGCAGGTCAGGTACTGGTCACCTTCTAGTGACATGCAGGTCAGGTACTGGTCTCCTTCTAGTGACATGCAGGTCAGGTACTGGTCACCTCCTAGTGACATGCAGGTCAGGTACTGGTCTCCTCCTAGTGACATGCAGGTCAGGTACTGGTCTCCTCCTAGTGACATGCAGGTCAGGTACTGGTCTCCTCCTAGTGACATGCAGGTCAGGTACTGGTCTCCTTCTAGTGACATGCAGGTCAGGTACTGGTCTCCTCCTAGTGACATGCAGGTCAGGTACTGGTCTCCTTCTAGTGACATGCAGGTCAGGTACTGGTCACCTTCTAGTGACATGCAGGTCAGGTACTGGTCTCCTCCTAGTGACATGCAGGTCAGGTACTGGTCTCCTTCTAGTGACATGCAGGTCAGGTACTGGTCTCCTCCTAGTGACATGCAGGTCAGGTACTGATCTCCTCCTAGTGACATGAAGGTCATGTACTGGTCTCCTTCTAGTGACGTGCAGGTCAGGTACTGGTCACCTCCTAGTGACATGCAGGTCAGGTACTGGTCTCCTTCTAGTGACATGCAGGTCAGGTACTGGTCACCTTCTAGTGACATGTAGGTCAGGTACTGGTCTCCTTCTAGTGACATGCAGGTCAGGTACTGGTCACCTTCTAGTGACATGCAGGTCAGGTACTGGTCACCTTCTAGTGACATGCAGGTCAGGTACTGGTCTCCTCCTAGTGACATGCAGGTCATGTACTGGTCTCCTTCTAGTGACATGCAGGTCAGGTACTGGTCACCTTCTAGTGACATGCAGGTCAGGTACTGGTCTCCTCCTAGTGACATGCAGGTCAGGTACTGGTCTCCTTCTAGTGACATGCAGGTCAGGTACTGGTCTCCTCCTAGTGACATGCAGGTCAGGTACTGGTCCCCCTCTAGTGACATGCAGGTCAGGTACTGGTCTCCTTCTAGTGACATGCAGGTCAGGTATTGGTCCCCCTCTAATGACATGCAGGTCAGGTACTGGTCTCCTTCTAGTGACATGCAGGTCAGGTACTGGTCTCCTAGTGACATGCAGGTCAGGTACTGGTCTCCTTCTAGTGACATGCAGGTCAGGTACTGGTCTCCTCCTAGTGACATGCAGGTCAGGTACTGGTCTCCTTCTAGTGACTTGCAGGTCAGGTACTGGTCTCCTCCTAGTGACATGCAGGTCAGGTACTGGTCTCCTCCTAGTGACATGCAGGTCAGGTACTGGTCTCCTCCTAGTGACATGCAGGTCAGGTACTGGTCTCCTCCTAGTGACATGCAGGTCAGGTACTGGTCCCCTCCTAGTGACATGCAGGTCAGGTACTGGTCTCCTTCTAGTGACATGCAGGTCAGGTACTGGTCTCCTCCTAGTGACATGCAGGTCAGGTACTGGTCTCCTTCTAGTGACATGCAGGTCAGGTACTGGTCTCCTTCTAGTGACATGCAGGTCAGGTACTGGTCTCCTCCTAGTGACATGCAGGTCAGGTACTGGTCTCCTCCTAGTGACATGCAGGTCAGGTACTGGTCTCCTTCTAGTGACATGCAGGTCAGGTACTGGTCTCCTTCTAGTGACATGCAGGTCAGGTATTGGTCCCCCTCTAATGACATGCAGGTCAGGTACTGGTCTCCTCCTAGTGACATGCAGGTCAGGTACTGGTCTCCTTCTAGTGACATGCAGGTCAGGTACTGGTCTCCTCCTAGTGACATGCAGGTCAGGTACTGGTCACCTCCTAGTGACATGCAGGTCAGGTACTGGTCTCCTTCTAGTGACATGCAGGTCAGGTACTGGTCTCCTTCTAGTGACATGCAGGTCAGGTACTGGTCTCCTTCTAGTGACATGCAGGTCAGGTACTGGTCTCCTCCTAGTGACATGCAGGTCAGGTACTGGTCTCCTCCTAGTGACATGCAGGTCAGGTACTGGTCTCCTCCTAGTGACATGCAGGTCAGGTACTGGTCTCCTTCTAGTGACATGCAGGTCAGGTACTGGTCTCCTCCTAGTGACATGCAGGTCAGGTACTGGTCTCCTTCTAGTGACATGCAGGTCAGGTACAGGTCTCCTCCTAGTGACATGCAGGTCAGGTACTGGTCTCCTTCTAGTGACATGCAGGTCAGGTACAGGTCTCCTCCTAGTGACATGCAGGTCAGGTACTGGTCTCCTTCTAGTGACAAGCAGGTCAGGTACTGGTCTCCTCCTAGTGACATGCAGGTCAGGTACTGGTCCCCTCCTAGTGACATGCAGGTCAGGTACTCGTCTCCTCCTAGTGAAATGCAGGTCAGGTACTCGTCTCCTTCTAGTGACATGCAGGTCATGGTACTGGTCTCCTTCTAGTGACATGCAGGTCAGGTACTGGTCTCCTTCTAGTGACATGCAGGTCAGGTACTGGTCTCCTTCTAGTGACATGCAGGTCAGGTACTGGTCCCCTTCTAGTGACATGCAGGTCAGGTACTGGTCTCCTTCTAGTGACATGCAGGTCAGGTACTCGTCTCCTCCTAGTGACATGCAGGTCATGGTACTGGTCTCCTTCTAGTGACATGCAGGTCAGGTACTGGTCTCCTTCTAGTGACATGCAGGTCAGGTACTGGTCCCCTTCTAGTGACATGCAGGTCAGGTACTGGTCTCCTTCTAGTGACATGCAGGTCAGGTACTGGTCTCCTTCTAGTGACATGCAGGTCAGGTACTGGTCTCCTCCTAGTGACATGCAGGTCAGGTACTGGTCTCCTCCTAGTGACATGCAGGTCAGGTACTGGTCTCCTTCTAGTGACATGCAGGTCGGGTACTGGTCTCCTAGAGACATGCAGGTCAGGTACTGGTCTCCTTCTAGTGACATGCAGGTCAGGTACTGGTCCCCTTCTAGTGACATGCAGGTCAGGTACTGGTCTCCTTCTAGTGACATGCAGGTCAGGTACAGGTCTCCTCCTAGTGACATGCAGGTCAGGTACTGGTCTCCTTCTAGTGACATGCAGGTCAGGTACTGGTCTCCTTCTAGTGACATGCAGGTCAGGTACTGGTCTCCTCCTAGTGACATGCAGGTCAGGTACTGGTCTCCTTCTAGTGACATGCAGGTCAGGTACTGGTCTCCTTCTAGTGACATGCAGGTCAGGTATTGGTCCCCTTCTAGTGACATGCAGGTCAGGTACTAGTCTCCTCCTAGTGACATGCAGGTCAGGTACTGGTCTCCTTCTAGTGACATGCAGGTCAGGTACTGGTCTCCTCCTAGTGACATGCAGGTCATGTACTGGTCTCCTTCTAGTGACATGCAGGTCAGGTACTGGTCTCCTCCTAGTGACATGCAGGTCAGGTACTGGTCCCCTTCTAGTGACATGCAGGTCAGGTACTGGTCTCCTCCTAGTGACATGCAGGTCAGGTACTGGTCCCCTTCTAGTGACATGCAGGTCAGGTACTGGTCTCCTCCTAGTGACATGCAGGTCAGGTACTGGTCCCCTTCTAGTGACATGCAGGTCAGGTACTGGTCACCTCCTAGTGACATGCAGGTCATGTACTGGTCTCCTTCTAGTGACATGCAGGTCAGGTACTGGTCTCCTTCTAGTGACATGCAGGTCAGGTACTGGTCTCCTTCTAGTGACATGCAGGTCAGGTACTGGTCTCCTTCTAGTGACATGCAGGTCAGGTACTGGTCTCCTAGTGACATGCAGGTCAGGTACTGGTCTCCTAGTGACATGCAGGTCATGTACTGGTCACCTTCTAGTGACATGTAGATCAGGTACTGGTCTCCTTCTAGTGACATGCAGGTCAGGTAATGGTCTCCTTCTAGTGACATGCAGGTCAGGTACTGGTCACCTTCTAGTGACATGCAGGTCAGGTACTGGTCTCCTCCTAGTGACATGCAGGTCAGGTACTGGTCTCCTTCTAGTGACATGCAGGTCAGGTATTGGTCCCCTTCTAGTGACATGCAGGTCTGGTACTGGTCTCCTTCTAGTGACTTGCAGGTCAGGTACTGGTCTCCTTCTAGTGACATGCAGGTCAGGTACTGGTCTCCTCCTAGTGACATGCAGGTCAGGTACTGGTCTCCTCCTAGTGACATGCAGGTCAGGTACTGGTCTCCTTCCTGTGACATGCAGAATGGTTGTGAACCGCGTTATTCCACAGGGTTTCTTGAATTTTTCCGATTTGCTCCGAATTACCCGAGGATTTTGGCGCACGCGATCTGATTGTGGCGCATCGGCGCCGGCTTTCATGTGACAGAAATCGGGGGGTGTTGCCGTCGGAAAACCTGATGAATTCAGAAAAACGGCGGAATTTAAAAAAAAAAAATGTTTCGCAAAAATGTCACTCGCACACACTTAGATGGAGGAGGTAAATTCCGGCGGACTACAGCGCAGCAGCGACACTTAGTGGATATCGGGCGCACAACCTTAGTGAATCCCGGCCAGACCCGAATCAGCGTCAGAGAACGCACCACTGGATCGCGACTGTACCGGGTAAGTAAATCTTCCCTAATGTGTTTCCTGGGGCAGAGAACTCTGAGAACAAGAAAGGAACACCCTCAATCACATGAGCAGACATGAAAGCCAATCAGCGACTGGCAGGCTTATGTGATGTCACAGCCCTATTAAAACTGTCAGCCATTTCCAATCATCATTTCACACTGCATCTGACGTCGCTAGCCTCTATCTCTTTGTGTTCAGTAGCTGCTGGAGTGATTTTTTCGCTTGGTGCTGGCGATCACTCAGTGTTGGCAGTAAAATCACCAACACAGCAGTGTGGGAGTTTTTTGTTAAGGCACCAGAGCAGCCGAGGGTGTGCATATGTAGAATCTGCGGGCAGAAAGTGGAGCTTGCATTGGCACCACGGCCCTGCATCAACACATGCAGCTTCACCATCCAATGGCCTGGGAGAAACATGGAACAAATGTGGAGGTCCATCCTGCAGGCGCAGCAACAGCAGCAGCACCTAGTGGCACACATACTGTTTCAGCCAGTCCAGGCTCCAGCACCTCTGCCGAAGGGAGCTGTTTTTTTTTTATCTCCCACCCTCTCTGCACCCTTTCAGAGAACTAATGATTTGTGCCAAATTGAGAAGGAGAGTTCCAAGACGATATTTCCTTCCTAAAAGGGCATTACCAGCCCTTCACAAATATGTAGAACAGAATGTGGGCCAGTCCTTGAGCTAATAGGCTTCTTCCAAGGTGCATAGCAGCGGGGACATGTGGTGCTGTAACTATGGTCAGGGCCAGTACATGTCCTTTACAGTCCACTGGGTGAATATGCTTCACGCCCAGCCACACCAACAACTTGAACAGTAGACGCAGTCACGCAGTTCTACACATGGTTTGCCTAGCCAAACAAAGTCACAAAGTGGAGGAACTGCTACGCGTCATGCAAGAATAAATCAATGTGTGGCTTTTTCCGCGACAACTGCAAATCGGAACTATGGTGACAGACAATGGGAAGAACATGCTGTCCGTGCTGCACCGAGGAGGGATGGTCCATGTTCCCTGCAATGAGCAGGTGTTCAATCTGGTCATCAAAAGGTTCCTGCAGTCTTCCACCCATCTGCAAGACATTCTAAAAATGGCCAGGAACTGGAGGAGGAGGAGGACATTGGAGCACAAGCAGAGTCTGGTAAAATTAGTGGTTTTTCTCAGGTGACAGGAAAGGAGGAGCAGGAGCATCCGGAAGAGGTAAAAGATGAGGCAGATATCCCAGAAGGACTATGGAAGTATACAGTGGAGATGGAGGCCGGAAATCCCTTAGAGCAGTGGTGGTGAACCTATGGCACGGGTGCCAGAGGCGGCACTCAGAGCCCTTTTTGTGGGCACCCGGGCCATCGCCCCAGCACACCAGACAAGACTCAAAGAATCTTCCTGCAGTTCCTAGCAACTGAAAAGATGCTGCTTTCAGTCATATTTTGAAACTGACTTCGCTTCTTGGGACTGCAGGAAGAGGGAGAATTAGACAGGGTCGAATTATTTTTGGAGGACCTCCTGCAGGCCCCACGATACTCTGTGTACAGAGGGAAACTGGAAAGAAGCTAATATGATGTAAATTTTCCATCTTTCTACTGTGTTGCTGTCCTTAGAGGCAAAATACACTTGAAAGTTGCAGAACAGGGAGCAATAAGTTACTGCTTTAATTTTTGGTTGGCACCTCGCGATAAATAAGCAAGGTTTTGGGTTGTAGTTTGGGCACTCGGCCTCTAAAAGGTTCGCCATCACTGCCCTAGAGTCTCTTGCGCAAATGGCCCGTAGCATGCTGCTTTGCCTGTCACTTTAACTAGTGACAGCCAAATAGTCAACATCCGGCATAGGGATGAATTTTGGCTCTCCACCCTCTTAGACCCTCGCTAGCGGTCCAAAATGCGTGCCGTTTTTCCAGCTGCCAAGAGGGAGGTACAACTGGTGTACTTTAGAGAAATACTGTGCAGACAGTTGGCCGCTACCTTTGTGCACCATTGTCCATCCTCTGTGAGGTCTGTCCAGGGGATTACTGGCAGTCATCTATCACGTACTACTGCCACAGATGCTGTGGGGAGAAGGGGGGGTAGGAGCAGAAGCAGCTCCATTAGTCCTTAATGAGCAGCTTCCTTCACCCGCCTGGTGAGGAGGGTAGCAACCACCAGAAGCAGCAGCATGACATGGAGCAGACCCTGCACCATCAGGGGGCCTTTTTGGACAGCAGTCTACCACGCCAGGTAGAGGATCCCCTGGACTACTGGGCAGCCAAACTTGATGCGTGGCCGCAACTTGTGGAGTTTGCAGTAGAGAAGCTGTCCTGCCCGGCCAGTAGTGTGGCATCAGAACGGGTGTTCAGTGTGGCAGGGGCCATTGTTACCCCGAGGAGAACTCGCTAGCTCACACATAATGTGGAGAGACTGACCTTTGTCAAGATGAATCAGGCTTGGATCGGCCAGGATTTCAACAGACCAATGCCTTATGCATCAGATTAGCCATGACCCCTCCCCAAAACATTGAGAAATGAGTGTGGATTGTAACTACCTGCCTCAACCACTATTCTGGTGCTGCCACCCGCCTGATTCCACAAATCTGCTGCCAGTTGCTCCATATGCCTCCCACCATCTTTAACAGTGCCAATTTCTGACCTCATGCTGCTGCTGCCAGCACCTCCACTCTCTGTCATTATGCCACACTCTGTCATATCATGTTGCTGCCACCACCAGATCGTGTCATTGTGCCACCCTCTGGCCTCATGCTGCTGCTACTGCTGCTGCCCACCTACACACACTGTGATTGTGCCACTCTCTGACCTCCTGCATCTGTCACAACCTCCACACTTTGTCATTGTGCTACTCTGTGGCCTACCATTTTGCTGCCACCTCCAGAATGTGTCATTGTGCCTCTCCCTGACCTCCTGCTGCCGCTGCTGTCGGCACCTCCACACTTCGACGTTGTGCCACACTGTGGCCTACTGTGTTGCTGCCACCTCCAGAATTTGTCATTGTGCCACTCTCTGACCTCATTCTGCTGCCGCCAACTCCATGCTCTGTCATTGTGCCTTACTGTGGCCTACGATGTTGCTTCCACCACCAGAATTTGTCATTGTGTCACTCTCTGGCCTCATGCTGCTGCTACTGCTGCCACCCACCTACACACCCTGCATCTGTCACAACCTCCACACTTTCACTGTCATTGTGCTACTTTGTGGCCTACCATGTTGTTGCCACCTCCAGAATTTGTCATTATGCCACTCCCTGACCTCCTGCTGCGGCTGCTGCTGGCACCTCCAAACTCCCTCCACCTCCAGAATTTGTCATTGTGCCACTCTCTGACCTCATGCTGCTGCCGGCACCTCCACACTGTCATTGTGCCACACTGTGGCCTACTATATTGATGCCAGCAAAAATCAGGAGTGGATACAGAACACAGAGAACATGCAAATATCCCATTTCCTGGTCATCTCTGTTTTGGATCAACTTCTTTTTGTTTTTGGCTTTAGCAATACAGATGGATTATTGACCGATTAAAAATGGACACTGACGGATTAAAAGAATTGCAAAATGATCAGTGACGTCAATGCAAAATTACTTTCATGACATAGTGGGATCTTTACCCTCAGCTCAGTCTTTTCGAGCTGGCACCAGACGTTACTTTGTCAGGCTGCATTCCCGATTCACTTATTTGATCACGGTGGCCCCTGTAAGTGCCCATGGAATTGAAGAGTGAAGCGATTCTAAGAGCGGCGGCTGTCATTTGCATGTCATACTAAAACACAGCATTGTTTGAAGACCAAACCACGCTCCCTATGCATATTTAAGCATGGCACAATGTTCTACAACACCCTACAGGCTCTCTGCAGCCAGGAAATACCTGTGTTTTTTTATATATATAACTGTGTTTTTATTGGATTTTTTTCATTTTTTCATGCTTTTACAACATTAATGGATTTTACATAGTCCAAAATTGGAATACAACATTGATGCATCTGTTTTAAAACAAAGTGAAGTAACTGGGTCTTGTCAGCCGACATAGACCCATTTGTACAAAAAGGGGAAAACTCCCCCAAACCATGTCATTAGTAAGACATAAGAAACAACTCTAGAGAGAGATAACGGCGTAACTCCAATGAGGGGATTGGACAGAGGACAAGACACAGGAGGAAGAGGGTAAGGGATGATATCCAAACTATCTGAGTAGTGAGTGCTTCCTGTTGTGGAAGCTGTCCTTTAGCATACACTCTGCCCCGTCCAATAATCATCCCATGGAGCCCAAATGCTATTAAATGTATCTACCGTATTTTGCAGGAGTGCAGTGAGGTACTCCATAGTACAAATCTCCTGTATACGTGTACAAAGCTCCACTCTGGAAGGTGATACAGGCTTTTTCCATTTTGCCGAAATTAAACATTTTAAGAAGTAAGAAGGTGCAGGAGTAGCCTATATGTGAAATACCTGTTTTTAACATGATTTGCCATGATTTGAAACAAATTTTGACAGAAAATTTGTCAAACTCGGCAAATCGATTTTTAAAAAATTCGCCCATCTCTAAAGGGGAAGTTGTGCAGGAGCTTTATCACTCAGTGCTCCCTGCACATTGAACTCATGCCTATGCATTTCATTACAGAATGGTCTAAAGTGGCTTTTCTAATCAGAATCCTCTCCAGGAAGGCCCTGACATGGGCTACTCCCCTCTGGGACAAGAAAGACCTGGTCACAGCTAATATCACCACCTTCTTTGTTGAGTTCCAGTCTGTCTTTGAGGAACCAGCCTGGGCTTCTTCTGCTGAGACTGCGCTCCTAAACTTGCGTCAAGGGAACTCATCTGTCGGTGACTATGCGGTTCAGTTCCATAACCTGGCTTCTGAGCTTGCCTGGAATGAAGCCGCCCTGGTTGCAACTTTTAAAAAGGTATTGTCTGGTCAGATCAAAGACGCCCTGTTTGCACGGGACCTTCCGTCTAATCTGAGTGAGCTAATCTCTCTGGCCACTCAGACATCCAGTTTACTGAGCGCTCAGGAGCGACGTCTGGAACAACCGCAAGTCATGACCCGTCGTGTGCCCTGCTTGGCTCCAGTCTTCCAAAGATCACCTCAGCCATCTTCCGTGCCTGTTGCAGAGGAGCTTGTGCAAGTGCATAGAGCTCGCCTATCTCCCCAGGATTGTTCCATATGAACACAGGCGAATCTCTGCCTCTATTGTGCCAGCCCAGAGCACTTTCTTTCATCTTGTTCAGTCTGTCCACAGGTCCTGGAAAATGCCCGCGCCTAGGCTGCCAAGGTTTTAAACAAGCTGGATGCGTGAGGAGCATATAACCTCATCCCTGAGTGGAAGACGACCTTCAATATTCATGACGAGTATTTGGTAATGCCCTTTGGACTCTGCAATGCCCCAGCGGTGTATCAAGAATTCATCAACAATATCTTCAGAGACTTGCTCTACATTTGTGTCGTTGTCTACTTGGACGATATTCTGGTGTTTTCTCCTGATCTACAGTCGCCTTCGCCAACTATTACTGGTAATTTATTTCACTTCACTAAGCTGAGGCCTGCCTTTGCCTCTCCACCAATTCTCACACGGCCTGATTCAGAGAAGCCATTCCAGTTGGAGGTTGACGCCTCATCCGTTGATGCTGGGGCCGTTCTCACCCAGAAAGGGCCCAAGCGTCGAACCCTCACCTGCGGCTTGTTCTCTAAGACCATCTCAGCTGCCGAGAGGAATTATTCCTTAAGTGATCGGGAACTTCTGGACACAGAGCTTGCTTTGGAGGAATCTTCTGGAAGGAGCTCATCATCCGGTCTTTATCTACATATACACAAGAATCTCCTGTATCTCCAGACTGCTCAGCGTCTCAATCCTCGCCAGGCTCGCTGCTCCTTCTTTTTCTCGCGATTCAACTTCCTGATTCGCTTCCGTCCAGCCGAGATAAACATCAAAGCTAATGCCCTCTCCCGTGCCTCTGATTGTTGGGGAAGAATCGGCTCCTCGTCATATTGTTCCTCCGAAACGACTGGTTGCTGCGGCTCCTGTGGACCTACGGCAGCTCCCCACTGTCTATGTCTATGTCCGACCTGCTCTTCGCAAGAGGATACTATCTTGGGAACATTGCTCTCGTGTGGCTGGGATCCCTGGGGTGCAGAGATCTGTTGCCCTCATATCTCGTTACTACTGGTGGCCAGATCTGGTCAAGGACGTTCAAGATTTTGTGTGTTCCTGTGCTTCCTATGCCCGTAACAAGTCATCATGCATCAAGCCTTCAGGTCTGATGCTCACGTTGCCGATGCCCAGTTGCCGTGGACTCATATAGCTATGGACTTTATCACGGATCTCCCATCTTCTTCTAGTAATACAGTTATCTGGGTGATAACGGATCGCTTCTCTAAGATGTCCCACTTTGTTCCTCTGCCAGGTCTGCCTTTGGCTCCATGCCTTGCAAGCCTGTTCTTCCTGCAAATCTTCTGGCTACATGGACTTCCCCTTCACATAATCTCCCCTTCACATAGTGAGGTCCAGTTTTTCCCCCGTTTCTGGTGCTCTCAACTACAGGTTAAATTGGACTTCTCATCTGCGTACCATCCAAATTCCAATGGTTCCACTCCATTTTTTTGTTGTCTTTGGACAACATCCACGCCCACCTTCCGGCCGTGGAGGATTTGGTTCAAAATCTCAAGTCTGGAAGTAAACATGGCAGTCACTACTTTGGGCCTCCGCCCACAACAAGACCCAGATAAGGTCTGGTTATCTTCAAGTTACGTCCAGCTGAAGGTTCCCAGCTACAAGCTTGGTCCTCACTATCTGGGTCCATTTGAGGTGCTGAAATGCATCAATCCCAAGGCCTATAAGCTCCACCTTCCTCCCACCATGCACATCCTGAATTCCTTCCACGTCTTCCTTCTGAACCCAGTCATCCTGAACTGCTTCTATCGGCAAGTACCACCTCCAGCTCCTGAGGCGCATTCCACTAATGTCTATGAGGTGAAAGAGGTCCTGGGTATAAAGTGAGTCAGACGGAAGCGGTTGACTGGAAGGGGATCGTGCCGGAGGAGAGGTCTTGGGAGATCAATGACAACATCCTGGATCATGATTTTCTGCAAAGGTTCCTCCAGTCTAAAAAAGAGGGGGAGGCAGAAGGAGGGGGGGTGTACCTCCGTGTGCCCCAGCCTCTAACTCACCTGTCCCTACTTCAGTGGTGGTCCCTGCATTGTCCGCGCTCTCGAACACGCGCTCCTGTTTCCTAGGGTGCATGGGTCGGCTCTGTAAAATTTTAAGGCCAGCGCCGCTAATTGTCGCTGCCCAGCTGCCTGCCCTGATGCATTCCAACCCCTTCCTATGTCTCCTGCTGGATCTTTGTGCTTCCATGCCTGAGAGAAAGCTGTATTCCAAGCTCTCTGCGGTTATCCTGAGTTCCTGTTGTGACCTCGATTCTGTTCCTGACTCCAATTCCGTGCTGCCCGTCCCGACCTTCTGTCTGTCCCTGACCACGAATTTGCCTTAAGTTTCTGTACTACGCCTTGGCCGACAACGCGGAAAAAGTTGCACTTGTGGAACAACCTGTTGGTACCATGCTGCAACAAGTCCAACCTGCTTTGCGGCAAGCTCGAGTGAAAAACACATAGACTCCAGTCCCAGGTGTCGGATTATGTCATAATCATTGATGTATTATATGACTGCTGCTAGGAAGCTTCCTGGGCCATGTATAATTGTTAGAATTAAACAGACACTATGAAAGTTTTGGAATGTGGGAGTTCATTACTCAATATGAAATAAAATGGTTATTGTATTTATGTCCAGTTTTAAATCCAATAATCATAAAATGAACTTTAGCTGAATTCCTATGTTAGTAGCAGTAGTAGTTGATATACGTGGCAATGATTTTTCCAATATGCTATTGTGTGTGATTATATAACTGTCATTTCTCATGTTACCACCCAAAATCCTTTATACAAGAAATGTGAACCTTCCTAGACTGGAATAGTATAAAATAAAGATACACAGAGTTCCAGATCAGATCTCCGTTGATGCAACAACATCTTGGTTGTGTCTATGTTATTGGTCGAAGCATTTATTTAATTAATTACTCTCTGTCTGATGATTGAACTACTGTAACAGTTTTGGAGGCCCCAGCGAGATCCTGAAAGAGCAGACCCTCAGTCCAGGAATGCTGATCCTAGGTAAGTGAACCATTGACTCAATGCTGTCCTATGCTGAGGGGTTCTTTAATAATAATAATAATAATAATGATAATAATAATAATAATAAATAATAAATTAAAATAATAAAAGCAACGGAAACCTATATCTCTACTGATCGGACATTTTCATTCATCAAAAATATCATAGGAGTATAAATGTGTATATGATTCATAGATGTGGCAATTTTATACGATTGCAGGGAATGATACAACAAGAAATCCTTGTTTATTTAAATTTGGGCACATTTTATATTTTACATGTTTCATATTTTATATACTGTCACCTATTGCATAACCTAGTCAGTTACATTTTAGGTGTATTAATATACATTAGTGGGAGAGATTTACATGCAAGTCACTCATAGTATAGTTTAGTAAAGATACAACGGAGGAAATATATAACGATTGTTAGTTATCAATTTATTTACTTATTTTTATGTTGTTTTATTAATTTCAATATAGGGGTTTTATGTATTGTATATTATTATTGCAAACATTCTGGGGCAGATTTACTTACCCGGTCCAGTCACGATCCTGCAGCGTGTTGTCCGACGAGGATTCAGGTCTGCTGGGATTCACTAAGGTCGTGCACCCGATATCCTGCAGGTGTCGCTGCTGCGCCGAGGTCTGCCAAAGTTCACCTGCTTCTTCCTGGTGCATGTAAGTGCTTGATCTTGCGACCCAATTCGTTTTTCAAATTCTGCTTTTTTTTCGAATCCGTTGGTGTCTGACGGCCACACCCCCCGATTTCTGTTGCGTAAAAGCCGGCGACGATGCGGCACAATCCGATTGCGTGCACCAAAATCCCATGGCAAATCGGCGGAATACGGAAATATTCGGGAAGTCCCGACAAAAGTGCGCTGTTCAGACTCATAGTAAATGAGCCCCACATTTTAGGCTATGGTGTTAGCCTATTTCTGAGCACAGTTCTGATCTGTTTTATTTAGGCGGAATATTCTTATGACCATATGCTTGGTGTTCCATTTTTCATATTTATCATTGCTATGTAACTTATGTATACTGCATATGCTCAGTGTGTTATGTAACTCATTTATGCTGCACATGCTCTGTGTGTTATGTAACTTATGTATACTGCACATGCTCAGTGTGTTATGTAACTCATTTATGCTGCACATGCTCTGTGTGTTATGTAACTTATGTATACTGCACATGCTCAGTGTGTTATGTAACTCATGTATGCTGCGCATGCTCGGTGTATTATGTATCTCATGTATACTGCACATGCTCAGTGTATTATAAATTTCATGTAAGCTGCACACGCTCAGTGTGTTATGATACTCATCTATGCGGCACACGCTCAGTGTGTTATATATTTTATGTATGCTGCACATGCTCAGTGTGTTATGTATCTCATGTATGCTGCACATTCTCAGTGTGTTTTGTATCTCATGTATGCTGCACATTCTCAGTGTGTTATATATTTCATGTAAGCTGCACATGCTCAGTGTGTTATATATTTCATGTAAGCTGCACATGCTCAGTGTGTTATATATTTCATGTATGCTGCACATGCTCAGTGTGTTATATATTTCATGTATGCTGCACATGCTCAGTGTGTTATGTTACTCATGTATGCTGCACATGCTCAGTGTGTTATATATTTCATGTAAGCTGCACATGCTCAGTGTGTTATATATTTCATGTATGCTGCACATGCTCAGTGTGTTATGTTACTCATGTATGCTGCACATGCTCAGTGTGTTCTGTTACTCATGGATGCTGCACATGCTCAGTGTGTTATATAACTCATGTATGCTGCACATGCTCAGTGTGTTATGTATCTCATGTATGCTGCACATTCTCAGTGTGTTATGTATCTCATGTATGCTGCACACGCTCAGTGTGTTATGTTACTCATGTATACTGTACATTCTCAGTGTGTTATGTATCTCATGTATGCTGCACATGCTCAGTGTGTTATATATATATGTCATGTATGCTGCACATGCTCAGTGTGTTATGTTACTCATGTAAGCTGCACATGCTCAGTGTGTTATGTTACTCATGTATGCTGCACATGCTCAGTGTGTTATGTATCTCGTGTATGCTGCACATGCTCAGTGTGTTATGTAACTCATGTATGCTGCACATGCTCAGTGTGTTATGTATCTTATGTATACTGCACATGCTCAGTGTATTATGTATCTCATGTATACTGCACATGCTCAGTGTATTATAAACTTCATGTAAGCTGCACACGCTCAGTGTGTTATGTTACTCATGTATGCTGCACATGCTCAGTGTGTTATATATTTCATGTAAGCTGCACATGCTCAGTGTATTATATAACTCATGTATGCTGCACATGCTCAGTGTGTTATGTATCTCATGTATGCTGCACATGCTCAGTGTGTTATGTATCTCATGTATACTGCACATGCTCAGTGTGTTATATATTTCAAGTATGCTGCACACGCTCAGTGTGTTATGTATCTCATGTAAGCTGCACATGCTCAGTGTGTTATATATTTCAAGTATGCTGCACACGCTCAGTGTGTTATTTAACTCATGTATGCTGCACATGCTCAGTGTGTTATGTTACTCATGTATGCTGCACATACTCAGTGTGTTATGTTACTCATGTATGCTGCACATGCTCAGTGTGTTATGTTACTCATGTATGCTGCACATTCTCAGTGTGTTATGTATCTCATGTAAGCTGCACACGCTCAGTGTGTTATTTAACTCATGTATGCTGCACATACTCAGTGTGTTATGTTACTCATGTATGCTGCACATTCTCAGTGTGTTATGTTACTCATGTATGCTGCACATACTCAGTGTGTTATGTTACTCATGTATGCTGCACATTCTCAGTGTGTTATATATTTCATGTAAGCTGCACATGCTCAGTGTGTTATATATTTTATGTATGCTGCACACGCTCAGTTTGTTATTTAAGTCACGTATGCTGTACATGTTTCATTTACTAGCCAGGTCCTTCCTAAAGGCAGTTTGCACAGCTCTGTAGCACTCGCCATTCTCTACTGGTGACAAATTGACGGTGTTTGTGGAAGCAGCATAGAGTCAGGCCACCCCAATCCCTGGCAATCTGTTTGTAAGTCTTTCTACACAAAATTGGTCTTCATAAATGTCCTCCAGAGAGTCAGTGCTTGCTATATAGATGTGTATGGAGGGTAGCCATTCTTTATTACAATGTCATGACATGTACAGTTATCATTACACCTGTGTTATAGACGTTCAGAATGATGATAGTGATGATGATCTGTGCAGATTCTGAAGCCGATGTGACTTCTTCTTCTGTTGCTCAGTTGGAATACTAAGCGCAACCACTATACATATTATACACATACTATACATATTATACACATATTATACACACACTATACGTATTATACACACACTATACATATTATACACGTACTATACATATTATACACACACTATACATATTATACACGTACTATACATATTATACACGTACTATACATATTATACACACACTATACACTATACATATTATACACACACTATACATATTATACACATACTATACATATTATACACACACTATACACTATACATATTATACACACACTATACATATTATACACATACTATACACTATACATATTATACACATACTATACATATTATACACACACTATACATATTATACACATACTATACATATTATACACACACTATACATATTATACACATACTATACATATTATACACGTACTATACATATTATACACACACTATACATATTATACACATACTATACATATTATACACACACTATACATATTATACACACACTATACATATTATACACGTACTATACATATTATACACGTACTATACATATTATACACACACTATACATATTATACACATACTATACATATTATACACGTACTATACATATTATACACACACTATACACTATACATATTATACACGTACTATACATATTATACACATACTATTCACTATACATATTACTATACACTATACATATTATACACACACTATACACTATACATATTATACACATACTATACATATTATACACACACTATACATATTATACACACACTATACATATTATACACACACTATACACTATACATATTACTATACATAGTATACACATACTATACATATTATACACTAAACATATTATACACGTACTATACATATTATACAAATGCTATACATATTATATACATACTATGCATATTAAACACTATACATATTACTATACACTATACATATTATACACATGCTATAAATATTATACACTATACAAATAATACACATACTATACATATTATACACATACTATACATATTATACACATACTATACACTATACATATTACTATACACTATACACTCACCAGCCACTTTATTAGGTCCACCATGCTAGTAACGGCTCGGACCCCCTTTTGCCTTCAGAACTGCCTCAATTCTTCGTGGCATAGATACAACAAGGTGCTGGAAGCTCCTCAGAGATTTTGCTCCATATTGACATGATGGCATCACACAGTTGCCGCAGATTTGTCGGCTGCACATCCATGATGCGAATCTCCCGTTCCACCACATCCCAAAGATGCTCTATTGGATGGAGATCTGGTGACTGTGGAGGCCATTTGTGTCCAGTGACCTCATTGTCATGTTCAAGAAACCAGTCTGAGATGATTCCAGCTTTATGACATGGCGCATTATCCTGCTGAAAGTAGCCATCAGATGTTACAGGGTACATTGTGCTCATACAGGGATGGACATGGGCAGCAACAATACTCAGGTAGGCTGTGGCGTTGTACCAAGGGGCCCAAAGACACCATGACACCACCACCACCAGCCTGACCCGCTGATACAAGGCAGGATGGATCCATGACACCACCACCACCAGCCTGAGCCGCTGATACAAGGCAGGATGGATCCATGACACCACCACCACCAGCCTGAGCCGCTGATACAAGGCAGGATGGATCCATGACACCACCACCACCAGCCTGAGCCGCTGATACAAGGCAGGATGGATCCATGACACCAGCACCACCAGCCTGAGCCGCTGATACAAGGCAGGATGGATCCATGACACCACCACCACCAGCCTGAGCCGCTGATACAAGGCAGGATGGATCCATGACACCACCACCACCAGCCTGACCCGCTGATACAAGGCAGGATGGATCCATGACACCACCACCACCAGCCTGAGCCGCTGATACAAGGCAGGATGGATCCATGACACCACCACCACCAGCCTGACCCGCTGATACAAGGCAGGATGGATCCATGACACCACCACCACCAGCCTGAGCCGCTGATACAAGGCAGGATGGATCCATGACACCAGCACCACCAGCCTGAGCCGCTGATACAAGGCAGGATGGATCCATGACACCACCACCACCAGCCTGACCCGCTGATACAAGGCAGGATGGATCCATGACACCACCACCACCAGCCTGAGCCGCTGATACAAGGCAGGATGGATCCATGACACCAGCACCACCAGCCTGACCCGCTGATACAAGGCAGGATGGATCCATGACACCACCACCACCAGCCTGAGCCGCTGATACAAGGCAGGATGGATCCATGACACCAGCACCACCAGCCTGACCCGCTGATACAAGGCAGGATGGATCCATGACACCACCACCACCAGCCTGAGCCGCTGATACAAGGCAGGATGGATCCATGACACCAGCACCACCAGCCTGAGCCGCTGATACAAGGCAGGATGGATCCATGACACCACCACCACCAGCCTGACCCGCTGATACAAGGCAGGATGGATCCATGACACCACCACCACCAGCCTGAACCGCTGATACAAGGCAGGATGGATCCATGACACCACCACCACCAGCCTGAGCCGCTGATACAAGGCAGGATGGATCCGTGACACCACCACCACCAGCCTGAACCGCTGATACAAGGCAGGATGGATCCGTGACACCACCACCACCAGCCTGAACCGCTGATACAAGGCAGGATGGATCCATGACACCACCACCACCAGCCTGACCCGCTGATACAAGGCAGGATGGATCCATGACACCACCACCACCAGCCTGACCGCTGATACAAGGCAGGATGGATCCATGACACCACCACCACCAGCCTGACCCGCTGATACAAGGCAGGATGGATCCATGACACCACCACCACCAGCCTGAGCCGCTGATAAAAGACAGGATGGATCCGTGCTTTCATGTTGTTGTACCAAATTCTGACCCTACCATCCGAATGTCGCAGCAGAAATCGAGACTCATCAGACCAGGCAACGTTTTTCCAATCTTCTACTGTCCAATTTCAATGAGCTTGTGCAAATTGTAGCCTCAGTTTCCTGTTCTTAGCTGAAAGGAGTGGCACCCGGTGTGGTCTTCTGCTGCTGTAGCCCATCTGCCTCACAGTTGGACGTACTGTGTGTTCAGAGATGCTCCTCTGCCTACCTTGGTTGTAACGGGTGGCGATTTGAGTCACTGTTGCCTTTCTATCAGCTCGAACCAGTCTGCCCATTCTCCTCTGACCTCTGGCATCAACAAGGCATTTCCGCCCACAGAACTGCCGCTCACTGGCTGTTTTTTCTTTTTCGGACCATTCTCTGTAAACCCTAGAGATGGTTGTGCGTGAAAATCCCAGTAGATCAGCAGTTTCTGAAATACTCAGACCAGCCCTTCTGGCACCAACAACCATGCCACGTTCAAAGGCCACAAATCACCTTTCTTCCCCATACTGATGCTCGGGAGAACTGCAGGAGATTGTCTTGACCATGTCTACATGCCTAAATGCACTGAGTTGCCGCCATGTGATTGGCTGATTAGAAATTAAGTGTTAACAAGCAGTTGGACAGGTGTACCTAATAAAGTGGCCGGTGAGTGTACATATGATACACATACTATACACTATACATATTACTATACACTATACATATTATACACATCATATACACTGTACACACTGTGATTCCTCCAGTAACTGATATAATATTGAGGGATTATCCGGGGCGTCTGATACTTATTACATTACTATAAACAGCGACAATAACATGAAGTAAACAAACAGCGCGATAGGAGGGTGGAAGCTGCTTATTCCGGGAACGCTACACAATCTGGTCTCATGCAGTGTGCTCTGGGCAAAGGTCACTGATAAATTTGTGTTGCTACATAGACCGGGGTCAGCACAACCGCGATGAAATATAGTCTTTGACTCAGGTCCTGTAGATAAAAAATTATGAAAATTATCCAAAAAATTAATATTTAAATTTTATTCATTTGAGTAAAGAATGTAGTTACAGAGGGAACGGAAAGTACTCCGACCCCTTGACTTTTTAAAATTTTTGCTTTATATAAGAACAAAAAGTTATTTTGCTCATTAATGTTCTCTCTGCAGCCATCATATCAGAAAGAAACAAAATCTAGATATTTTTGCTAATTTATTAAATAAGAAACCCTGGAATATCCCCCGGTGATAAGTATTCAACCCCCGGTGATAAGTATTCAACCCCCGGTGATAAGTATTCAGCCCCCGGTGATATGTATTCAGCCCCCGGTGATATGTATTCAACCCCCGGTGATAAGTATTCAGCCCCCGGTGATAAGTATTCAACCCCCGGTGATAAGTATTCAGCCCCCGGTGATAAGTATTCAGCCCCCGGTGATAAGTATTCAGTCCCCGGTGATAAGTATTCAGTCCCTGGTGATAAGTATTCAGCCCCCGGTGATATGTATTCAACCCCCGGTGATAAGTATTCAACCCCCGGTGATAAGTATTCAGCCCCCGGTGATAAGTATTCAGTCCCCGGTGATAAGTATTCAACCCCCGGTGATAAGTATTCAACCCCCGGTGATACGTATTCAGCCCCCGGTGATAAGTATTCTGCCCCCGGTCATAAGTATTCAGTCCCCGGTGATAAGTATTCAGTCCCCGGTGATAAGTATTCAACCCCCGGTGATAAGTATTCAGCCACCGGTGATAATTATTCAGCCCCCGGTGATAAGTATTCAGCCCCCGGTGATAAGTATTCAACCCCCGGTGATAAGTATTCAACTCCTGGTGATAAGTATTCAGCCCCTGGTGATGAGTATTCAGCCCCCGGTGATGAGTATTCAGCCCCCGGTGATGAGTATTCAGCCCCCGGTGATAAGTATTCAGCCCCCGGTGATAAGTATTCAGCCCCCGGTGATAAGTATTCTGCCCCCGGTGATAAGTATTCAACCCCTGGTGATAAATATTCAGCCCCTGGTGATAATTATTCAGCCCCCGGTGATAAGTATTCAGCCCCCGGTGATAAGTATTCAGCCCCTGATGATAAGTATTCATCCCCCAGTGATAAGTATTCAGCCCCCCGTGATAAGTGTTCAGCCCCCGGTGATAAGTACTTGGCAGGTGATGAGCAGCGCTTGGTTTTCTCCACCTTGGGCAGTTCCTTAGACCTCATGATTCTCATGTGATCTGATATGAATTGGGAGCTGTGAGCCCTGTTTTTTTCTGTCAAGATGGGGGCAGGATGCACATTAATGAGGAAAAAAGGAAGTTTTTTCCTCTTACCAATTGGTTGCAATGAAGCAAAGCGTGACATATTTAAAGTGGTCTGAATACTTTTCATACCCAGTGTTAAAATGACCTAGAGGCAGCCAGTAGACAAAGACTATGGGTTTTACGTTGCCTCCCTATTGTTATCTTAACTACTATCTTAACTCTGCATACAAAGGAGACTAAACTATCTAAATTGTTCAAACTCTGCACATATCAAGAGTGTTATGGGCTTTCTCCAAGGGGTTCTTAGAGTGTAGTCCTAAAAATAATGATCTGGTTTGCCTTAGGAACCCCAGGTCTAGCCCACATAAGATCTTATCATAATGTTCTGCTTTTTGCCCTCGGGTCAGAACCGCACCTCTGCTAGAGTTTTTCCTGCCTAGAGCTCAGATTCTTCTAATCTCTCCTTGATTCTGCAGTGCAGGACGCACCAAGGCCTCTGAACTACTCTGAGATGTAGTTACAGCAAGATCCAAGTTTTGGTTGAATCACCATTATGATTAGCTCGAAATATGTATTACCCCTCATCATTTTCATTGTGCTGGTAATACACCTCGTTGCATCCCCGGTACAAGCGACGCGTTCTCCATCTTTACAGCTACCGTGGTCCGTAAAATAACAAGATTGACAGAAGTGCCCATTGGTTTTGTTGCTTTCGTAGGGAACTAGATAAAGAAATGCATAAGTATTGAAGATTAATCTGCCAAAATTACAAATATTATAAAAGGGGAGGTATGAGAGGTTTGCAGGTTCTCCATAATGAAATTACTGAAATTGTAGGACATTCACTCAATCCAAAAGTCACATCGCAAGATAAGAACTTGTGGAAATAATACAAAAATATTGGCATATTGCATAATCTGTAGTCCGCCCGTCTCCTAAGCTCCAAATTCCAATCCAAGTTACACTTTAGGCATGAAATCTCTGTTACATCCCACCAGGGGTCCTTAGTTCAAAGGACTAATCCTACAAACATTGGGAGCCTGGATTTACACACTTCCCCTGGAGATGTCTTGGCTCTCATGGCCAACAAAAGTAGAAGGCTCTTAAATATGCGAATTGGGTTATGAAATGTATAAACCATAACTAGAAGCACCTGCTAATGGGAGAGGGTCGCGGGAAGGGTTAGACCTGTCTCCTATACAAATTTTGTGACTGGACCCTTCTGGGAACCTCTCTGTATCACATAGGTATAAAACCCTTATGTACATTATGGGGTGATAGAGAAATGGGGATCCAGTTAATATCCAAGCATCCAAGAACATTATAGAACATCCAATTTCGAAGGCAATTTCAAAGGAAACTTGGTGTAAATATAGAAAAGAGAAGGGGCCAATGATGTGGACCAGGCCACTGCTGTGGGGCTCTTGGGTCCATATAAATTGGTGACCTCTCATCTGTCGCCCGTTCTAGTTAGAGGGCGGCAAAAGTTATTGGCTGCTCCATAATGTCTATGAAAAAATAATGGGGCTCATTTACTAAGGGTCTGTCGGACGCATTTTCGTCGGGTTTCCCAACGTTTCCGCTGTGCGCCAAATTGCCCTGGGATTTTGGCGCATCGAGGCCGGCTTGCACGCAACTGAAATAGGGGGGGGGTTGCCGTTGGACAACCCGACGGATTCGGACAACGCGTAGTATTTCACATTTAAAATTTTGTCACACCGGGAAGAAGCAGGTGAACTCCGGCAGCCCTCAGCGCAGAAGCAACGGATGCAGGAACTCGGGCGCACAAGCTTAGTGAATCGCGCCAGATCCGAATCCTCGTCGGACAACGTTCTGCGTGATCGCGACAGGAACAGGTAAGTAAATCTGCCCCAATGTCTGGTGTGGGAGAAGCAATGTATATTAGGAAACAATGTATAAGGGGGAAGCAATATCTGGGGGTGCTCAGCGCTGACTAAGAGGTAAAATGTCTTTAAGTACAAATTCAGCCCCCATGTACCAGTCACTGAGGGAAATATCCACTGACCTAATAGTTGTTAATTTTTGTTATTTTAAACATTGAATTTCCATTGAGGAGTTTTTGAAATACCAGAATGTGCCAGGAAAATATTGAGGAAAATCACTTTACTGAGCTCTAACCCGCTAGATAAAGCTTAGGTTCTTACCATCCGGTATTGGGGAGATACAGTTATCAGTATAACAGCAGGAGGTGTTTCGGGAAGAAATCATCAGGGTGGAGGTTATGGTCCCCGCAGTCTTACACTCCGAGGAGAAGCCGCATCTCTTCATCATCTCCATAAAAATCCTTCCTTCTGCTTCATAAAATTAATGAGATAAATATGTGTCATCAGTAAAAGCTGCAATTAGAAATGTACAAATTGCAAAAAAGAGGAACCACACAGGAGAGCTGACAAATCCTCTATATACTACACCACACAGGAGAGCTGACACATCCTCTATATACTACACCACACAGGAGGAGAGCCAACACATCCTCTATATACTACACCACACAGTAGAGCTGACACATCCCCTATATACTACACCACACAGGAGAGCTGACACATCCTCTATATACTACACCACACAGGAGAGCTGACACATCCTCTATATACTACACCACACAGGAGAGCTGACACATCCTCTATATACTACACCACACAGGAGAGCTGACACATCCTCTATATACTACACCACACAGAAGAGCTGACACATCCCCTATATACTACATCACACAGGAGAAATGACACATCCTCTATATACTACATCACACAGGAGAACTGACACAACCTCTATATACTACACCACACAGGAGAGCTGACACACCCTCTATATACTACACCACACAGGAGGAGAGCTGACACATCCTCTATATACTACATCACACAGGAGATCTAACGCATCCTCTATATAATACACCACACAGGAGAGCTGACACATCCTCTATATACTACACCAGCAAGGAGAGATGACACATCCTCTATATACTACACCACACAGGACACACATCCTCTATATACTACACCACACAGGAGAGCTGACACATCCTCTATATACTATATCACACAGGAGATCGGACACATCATCTATATACTACACTACACTTGAGACCTGACACATCTGCTATATACTACACCCCACAGGAGATCTGACACATCCTCTATATACTACACCACACAGGAGAGCTGACACATCCTCTATATACTACACCACACAGGAGAGCTGACACATCCTCTATATACTACACCACACAGGAGAGCTGACACATCCTCTATATACTACACCACACAGGAGAGCTGACACACTCTCTATATACTACACCACACAGGAGAGCTGACACATCCTCTATATACTACACCACACAGGAGAGCTGACACACTCTCTATATACTACACCACACAGGAGAGCTGACACATCCTCTATATACTACACCACACAGGAGACCTGACACATCCTCTATGTACTACACCACACAGGAGGAGAGCAGGCGCATCCTCTATATTCTACAAAACACAGGAGAGATGACACATCCTCTATATACTACACCACGCAGGAGAGCTGACACATCCTCTATATACTACACCACACAGGAGAGCTAACACATCTTCTATATATTACACCACACAGAAGAGCTGACGCATCTAATATATACTGCAATACACAGGAGAGCTAACACATCTTCTATATATTACACCACACAGAAGAGCTGACACATCTACTATATACTAAACCACACAGGAGAGCTGACACATCCTCTGTATACTACACCACACAGGAGATCTGACATATCCTCTAAATACTACACCATAAAGGAGAGCTGACAAATCCTCTATATACTATACCACACAGGTGTTCGGACACATCTCTATATACTACACCACACAGGAGAGCCAACACATCCTCTATATATTACACCACACAGGATAGCTGACACATAATCTATATACTACACCACACAGGAGAGCTGACACACCCTCTATATACTACACCACACAGGAGAGCTGACACATCCTCTATATACTACACCACACAGGAGAGCTTACATATCCTCTATATTCTACACCACACAGGAGAGCTGACACATCCTCTATATACTACACCGCACAGGAGAGCTGACACATTCTCTATATACTACACCACACAGGAGAGCTGACACATCCTCTATATACTACACCACACAGGAGAGCCAACACATCCTCTATATACATCACCACACAGGAGAGCTGACACATCCTCTATATACTACACCTGACAGGAGAGCTGACACATCTTCTATATAGTATACCACACAGGAGAGCTGACAAATCCTCTATATACCACACCACACAGGAGAGCTGACACAGCCTCTATATACTACACCACACAGGAGACACATCTTCTATATACTACACCACACAGGAGGAGAAGAGACACATCCTCTATATACTACACCACACAGGAGAGCCAACACATCCTCTATATACATCACCACACAGGAGAGCTGACACATCCTCTATATACTACACCACACAGGAGACACATCTTCTATATACTACACCACACAGGAGGAGAAGAGACACATCCTCTATATACTACACCACACAGGATAGCTGACACATAATCTATATACTACACCACACAGGAGAGCTGACACATCCTCTATATACTACACCACACAGGAGAGCTGACACATCCTCTATATACTACACCACACAGGAGAGCTGACACATCCTCTATATACTACACCACACAGGAGAGCTGACACATCCTCAATATACTACACCACACAGGAGAGCTGACACATCCTCTATGTACTACACCACACAGCAGAGTCTAAATTACATTCTCACTTTCTATGCAATGTTAGTATATTTTGTGTAAATTCACATAATATTATACTTACCTCTTGTGGACTTTAATATGACCGTCACGCAGGCATCATGTTCTGGGCCACATATTGCATATCTTTCACATTTCATGTGAATTGATCCAGAACATTGTTTGCACCGTAACATGTTGACTGTAATAAAAAGCAAAAATGTAGATTTGTTACCAACTGTTCTCTCTTGTTTTTTGGATATGAATGTGGTCCGGAAATGTTTTGGTTTCCATGAAGTTGTGGGGATTATTGACTCGTTGTGTTGGGCTACAACTATTATTTCTTATAAATATTTATATCCTGGCACCTAACGCTGTTCTCCATGTGCTGGTATGTGGGGGATATTCTCTGGAGAAGTCATGGGCAGCCTGGAAATCAACGGCTATACACAGGTCAGGCTGGTCCCTGGAATATACATGTAGATATGTGTCATATTTTATGGGTTACGAGGCCCCTTTTAGGATAGGTGCTAAGGGGAAGATACCTTTGCCCTATCAGATAACATAATTAGCACCTGCCCCTGTTCCTTCAATAGAAATGTAAATTTTTTTCCTGTGTCCCGTGAATTGATTGACTTGGTGTCTCCGACCACCTAATGGTTTTTCATGTGTCTCAAAATGGCGACCTAATTATACCTCAATGAAAACTTAGTCACAAAGCAAATATTTCTATCTCAGGTCAACGAATCTGGATCAGCATCCTCTTATAGTCATGAGATGTCGAGCAACAAGCGTTTCAGAGTTGAGGGGCCAAAAAAATGGCTATTAGACCATTGGGCCAACATTATATATTGGTGTTTGGTTTTGTTATATTTGTTAATTCAAACTGGGAAATGTGGAGGGCATGTCTTCTTCTCAGGAAACACTTGTGAGAAGATATTACACAATTTGGAAATATTTCCCCAACTTTCCACCTGGATTCAAGTGTAGCCAGCCCCTCTCACATGATCAAGGGGGCAGATGGTTAGTAACATGTAACACTCTGGTATTGAATTCCAGTTTTCTACAGAGAATGCATTAAGCTTGTGGGACTTCCCAGGGTTTTCACCGGTTTTCTCCACTGTGTGCTAGTAATAGCTATAGGCAGTGTGTGTCTGTGTGCTAGTAGTAGCTATAGGCAGTGAGTGTCTGTGTGCTAGTAGTAGCTATAGGCAGTGTGTGTCTGTGTGCTAGTACTAGCTATAGGCAGTGGGGGTCATTTACTAAGGGCCCGATTCGCGTTTTCCCGACGTGTTACCCGAATATTTCCGTTTTGCGCCGATTGTACCTGAATTGCCCCGGGTTTTTGGCGCACGCGATCGGAATTTGGCGCATCGGCGCCGGCATGCGCGCGACGGAAATCGGGGGGCGTGGCCGAACGAAAACCCGACGTATTCGGAAAAACCGCCGCATTTAAAAAAAAAATTGTGTCGCGAAAATTTCACTCACCTTCATCCTGGGTAGGCCGGTGTATTTCGAGGCATTCCAGCGGACTTCAGCGCAGCAGCGCCACCTGGTGGACGGCGGAGGAACTGCATTGATGAATCCCGGCCGGACCCGAATCCAGCGCAGAGAACGCGCCGCTGGATCGCGAACGGACCAGGTAAGTAAATGTGCCCCAGTATGTCTGTGTGCTAGTAGTAGCTATAGGCCGTGTGTGTCTGTGTGCTAGTAGTAGCTATAGGCAGTGTGTGTCTGTGTGCTAGTAGTAGCTATAGGCAGTGTGTGTCTGTGTGCTAGTAGTAGCTATAGGCAGTGTGTGTCTGTGTGCTAGTAGTAGCTATAGGCAGTGAGTGTCTGTGTGCTAGCAGTAGCTATAGGCAGTGTGTGTCTGTGTGCTAGTAGTAGCTATAGGCAGTGTGTGTCTGTGTGCTAGTAGTAGCTATAGGCAGTGTGTGTCTGTGTGCTAGTAATAGCTATAGGCAGTGTGTGTATGTATGCTAGTAGTAGCTATAGGCAGTGTGTGTCTGTGTGCTAGTAGTAGCTATAGGCAGTGAGTGTCTGTGTGCTAGTAGTAGCTATAGGCAGTGAGTGTCTGTGTGCTAGTAGTAGCTATAGGCAGTGAGTGTCTGTGTGCTAGTAGTAGCTATAGGCAGTGAGTGTCTGTGTGCTAGTAGTAGCTATAGGCAGTGAGTGTCTGTGTGCTAGTAGTAGCTATAGGCAGTGTGTGTCTGTGTGCTAGTAGTAGCTATAGGCAGTTGCAACACCCTCGCCGATGCAAGGCGGAGGGTGGTTGCGAATACGTCCCACCATGTAGCTTGCAGCCTGTGTAGGGTCTAGTCAGCCCCACAGCATGTCACTACATCACACTACAAAGTCCTTATAGGACACAGGGGAACATTGCAGTGGTAGATCCTGCCTGGTAAGGCAGGAGTTAAGTGTTTTGTCTGATGTCATATGTGTCAGCCAATCGCCTGTGTTACACACCATTTCTGTGAGCTGAGATGTAATTGGAGGAGTAGCCACCACCTGACCAGTGGGGAGTAACAAAACCCCTGGCCAGGAATGTTCTAGAGGGAAGTTCCAGTCAGACCAGAGAGTCTGAAGGACACTTGTAGAGAGCAGTCAGACCTAGGAGTCTGCAGAAGCAGACTGGAGTTACTCCAGTACAGACTCTGTACAGCTAGCATACCAGACCAGAGCAGGAAGAGCCTAGCCCCTGCCTGAAGGGTGTAACTAATAGCTAGCATAGTGAGGAAAGGGGTATCATCCTACCTTCAAGGGTGATAACTGAAGCAACCCAGGACAAGCTGAAGCATCCTTCCAGGACACAGCTACCTCCCAGCCTACCCTCTGCATCCAGGCTGATGATCTACATCCTGTGGCTCCCTCCAACTGCATCTCAGCACTCCACTACTCTGTTAAAGGCACGTTGCTGCGGTTCCTGTCGGTTCCAATAAAGAACTGTAAGTTGTTTTTGTTCAACCTCTGCCTCCGTCTGGTCCCTGCTACTACGGCTGTCACCATCACGGGCACCCTGTCCACCACACAGAGACCCATACTCTAGAAACCAAAGGGTTGCCCCAGGGAGATCCGCTATAGCAGCCTCTCCCTCATCATTTCTTGCCAACACCACCCTACTGGAGACCTGCCAGGCTGTAGGACAGCCCTCCGGTTCCCCATTCCAAGCACCGTGACACTAGCGTGCCTAGGCCGCAACCGCCAGCCACTCAGGTACTGCGGGCCCCGGCTGTCTCCAGGCCCCGAGAAAAGGCTAGGCCCCGGTGGGGGATATTGCAAGTGGCGTCACGAACAGGATTTATACTTCTGTGCCTTATTCTGGCATTATAGACTGTCATTTATTGAAAAGACTGTGCTGCCTAACCCTGCTGCTGGGTTTAGCCAAAGTGATTGTGCGTTTCTGCATTGAACTGGATTACTGCTGCCACATGCTGTCGAGCATCGCTCCAGCACTCGAGGTTAAACCCTGCAAAGAACTCTGTCAGCTCTGCTACATCCGGCGCTGCCGCGCCTGAAGCATTTTACCTCATGAAACTGTGGCGCAGCAAGTAATTCCAGCCCGCCAAAACCTTCACTGGCGGGAAAACCCAGAGGCATCGCTAAGCTTCGCCCCCTGCGCGTATGGCGCGAATCCTGCCCGCGAATCCTACCCGCCACAGCTCCTGGCAGGAAAGACTCAAGCTCCACCCTCTGGTACAAAACTCTCCCACGCTGCAACGCCAGTGAGAGCCCACGAGGTACCTCAGAGTCAGCGCAGCCGCCATCCAGTATCAGAGAGGTTAATCGGCCATCTTGGATTTCTCCACTTGCTGTCTCCTGTCCTGCCGACATGCTGTACAGCTGCCGAGATGAGGAACCGAGTGTCGCATGGCCTGCTCACGAGCCTTGGGCACCTTCCTCTGCTGCACCGCTTACTGCTGTCTCCCGTACGCAGTCTCCAATGGCGGATTCTCCACAGCTGCTGCCTCCTCCCCCGATTCCGGACCTCCAGAGGGCCACCGCGGATGTGAGTACCGTGGCCCCCAGGGCCTATATCACAGTGACTGTCACTATATCTCCCTTAGCCCTGGCTGGGGTACAGTCCAGCCTCCCTACAGAGGGCCAACATCTCCCCATAGGAGGCCCGGCTACAAAAGGGACTCTCTTCAAGGGGCCTGACCCCTTATCTAATGCTTCTGACCGTCCTGCGGAGTATCCAGGACCACCTGCTAAGAGGCCCAGGCTGTTCGGTGAAAACGCCCTGCCAGCTACAGAGGTTACCACCGCCAGCGCAACAGCGCCCCCAAGAGCTACAGGTCAGTCCAGGAACAACAATCCTTCAGCTGTCAGCAATGAAGAAGTTACAGCTCCTGCGGTCATCATCATGCGCTCCACAGCGCCCCCACCTACAGAAGGTCAGCCAGAGCAGTGCCTGTCTCCTTCCTTTGCTGAGATGCCTGCCGCCGCAGATGACCTCCCTGCTGTTCCAGCTCCAGCTTCTGGGTGTTCCATGTCAGCAGTTCCAGTTTCTACCACCAGATGTCTTCAGGTGACAGATCTCAACACTGCTTTCTTCACCCAGGCTGATGATGTCCCTGCTGCAGTTCCTGCTTCCATGCCTGCAGCCATTGCTCTTGAGTAGCAAGATTAACCCCTGAAGGGCTGTAGCCCACTTCAGGTACTGTGAATATTGTACATATGTATATTTATTTCTGCTACTCCCATTTGGGCTGAGTGCCCCTATCCCTAAAGAGCCAGAAACTGTCCTGAGACTCTTCCCCTATTTACTTATCTCAGTCAAGAGACTCTCCTTGAACTGCCCACTGTAATGTGCTATGATAGCACCCCTTCTTCTGCCACAGCGGAGATTCCCACCAAAGGACTCTGTCCCTCTACACAAAGAGGAGACCCTTTGCTTCTTTATTGCACTTTTCCCCACATCAAGGGCTGTACCCAGAAGATGGACTTTGCTATTAAAGACCTTCTGTGAGACTTTTGCCAACTCCAAGGAAAAGTTGCTACTTTATTGACTTATTTTTATATTGCACTTAATGCCTTCCTTTTAGGTATGGACATTCTGCATGCACCTTTATGCCTTTTCCTTTTCAGGTAAAGAGACATTTTATCCTGCTACGCTGAGTAGCCTACCTCTGTAACGTTTGTAACGTTTAAGATGTGCACCCATTGGGCTCCTAAGCCAATGTGAGTTTACCAAATGCTTGCACACTGTCAATGTTATGCCAGTAGTTTGCACTAACCTTTTATAGGCTTTTCAGATTGTAGTGTGGCTGTGTCGGACCGTCTCTATGTAAACCCTGACCGCTATCTTATGCCTCAAACCGAAGTTTGTAAGTGGGGGTAGTCCGTAAACTGTGGCCGGGGGTGTTACAGAGATAGCACCTGGATGCCACTCATACAAGGGTAAGAATGTCAGTCGGCAGGTACTTATACATTTGTATAATGTTTAATTGTGTCACATATGCCAATGTAATGCATATACACACTATATATTTGTCACTAGGGAAGAAGTCTTTATATAACAAATATACAGGCCCCGGTGCAAGGAGTGGATTACAGTACATGATACCACACCTTTCCTACTGTACAGTTTGGTTTAATGGCGTTAGCGACCAACTGTCATACTTCGCATTTACATGTCCTTGTCTTAGTCCGACACCAACCCAGGTGCATGTCTCCAGAACCATGGGCGGTTTGTCCCTACAGATCATGTAGCCTGCACTTCACAGAAGTGCCCCTATCTACCTCTGCACCCCAATCAGTCTGTAGTCGAGCCGAGGGCGGCTCTTTCAATTGCCCCGGGGGTATGCAACACCCTCGCCGATGCAAGGCAGAGGAGTGGTTGCAAATACGTCCCACCATGTAGCTTGCAGCCTGTGTAGGGTCTAGTCAGCCCCACAGCATGTCACTACATCACACTACAAAGTCCTTATAGGACACAGGGGAACATTGCAGTGGTAGATCCTGCCTGGTAAGGCAGGAGTTAAGTGTTTTGTCTGATGTCATATGTGTCAGCCAATCGCCTGTGTTACACACTGTTTCTGTGAGCTGAGATGTAATTGGAGGAGTAGCCACCACCTGACCAGTGGGGAGTAACAAAACCCCTGGCCAGGAATGTTCTAGAGAGAAGTTCCAGTCAGACCAGAGAGTCTGAAGGACACTTGTAGAGAGCAGTCAGACCTAGGAGTCTGCAGAAGCAGACTGGAGTTACTCCAGTACAGACTCTGTACAGCTAGCATACCAGACCAGAGCAGGAAGAGCCTAGCCCCTGCCTGAAGGGTGTAACTAATAGCTAGCATAGTGAGGAAAGGGGTATCATCCTACCTTCAAGGGTGATACCTGAAGCAACCCAGGACAAGCTGAAGCATCCTTCCAGGACACAGCTACCTCCCAGCCTACCCTCTGCATCCAGGCTGATGATCTACATCCTGTGGCTCCCTCCAACTGCATCTCAGCACTCCACTACTCTGTTAAAGGCACGTTGCTGCGGTTCCTGTCGGTTCCAATAAAGAACTGTAAGTTGTTTTTGTTCAACCTCTGCCTCCGTCTGGTCCCTGCTACTACAGCTGTCACCATCACGGGCATCCTGTCCACCACACAGAGACCCATACTCTAGAAACCAAAGGGTTGCCCCAGGGAGATCCGCTATAGCAGCCTCTCCCTCATCATTTCTTGCCAACACCACCCTACTGGAGACCTGCTAGGCTATAGGACAGCCCTCCGGTTCCCCATACCAAGCACCGTGACACTAGCGTGCCTAGGCCGCAACCGCCAGCCACTCAGGTACTGCGGGCCCCGGCTGTCTCCAGGCCCCGAGAAAAGGCTAGGCCCCGGTGGGGGATGTTGCACAGGCAGTGTGCGTCTGTGTGCTAGTTGTAGCTATAGGCAGTGTGTCTATGTGCTAGTTGTAGCTATAGGCAGTGTCTCTATGTGCTAGTTGTAGCTATAAGCAGTGTGTCTATGTGCTAGTAGTAGCTATAGGCAGTGTGTGCCTGTGTGCTAGTAGTAGCTATAGACAGTGAGTGTCTGTGTGCTAGCAGTAGCTATAGACAGTGAGTGTCTGTTTGCTAGTAGTAGCTATAGGCAGTGTGTGTCTGTGTGCTAGTAGTAGCTATAGGCAGTGAGTGTCTGTGTGCTAGTAGTAGCTATAGGCAGTGAGTGTCTGTGTGCTAGTAGTAGCTATAGGCAGTGAGTGTCTGTGTGCTAGCAGTAGCCATAGGCAGTGTGTATCTGTGTGCTAGTAGTAGCTATAGGCAGTGTGTGTCTGTGTGCTAGTAGTAGCTATAGGCAGTGTGTGTCTGTGTGCTAGTAGTAGCTATAGGCAGTGTGTGTCTGTGTGCTGGTAGTAGCTATAGGCACTGTGTGTCTGTGTGCTAGTATTAGCTATAGGCAGTGTCTGTGTGCTAGCAGTAGCTATAGGCAGTGTGTGTCTATGTGCTAGCAGTAGCTATAGGCAGTGTGTGTCTGTGTGCTAGCAGTAGCTATAGGCAGTGTGTGTCTGTGTGCTAGCAGTAGCTATAGGCAGTGTGTGTCTGTGTGCTAGTAGTAGCTATAGGCAGTGTGTATCTGTGTGCTAGCAGTAGCTATAGACAGTGTGTGTCCTTGTGCTAGCAGTAGCTATAGGCAGTGTGTGTCTGTGCTAGTACTAGCTATAGGCAGTGTGTGTCTGTGTGATAGTAGTAGCTTTAGGCAGTGTGTGTCTGTGTGGTAGTAGTAGCTATAGGCAGCGTGTATCTGTGTGCTAGTAGTAGCTATAGGCAGTTTATGTCTGTATGCTAGCAGTAGCTATAGACAGTGTGTGTCTGTGTGCTAGTAGTAGCTATAGGCAGTGTGTATCTGTGTGCTAGCAGTAGCTATAGACAATGTGTGTCCTTGTGCTAGCAGTAGCTATAGGCAGTGTGTGTCTGTGTGCTAGCAGTAGCTATTGGCAGTGTGTGTCTTTGTGCTAGTAGTAGCTATAGGCAGTGTGTATCTGTGTGCTAGCAGTAGCTATAGACAGTGTGTGTCCTTGTGCTAGCAGTAGCTATAGGCAGTGTGTGTCTGTGTGCTAGCAGTAGCTATAGGCAGTGTGTGTCTGTGTGCTAGCAGTAGCTATAGGCAGTGTGTGTCTGTGTGCTGGTAGTAGCTATAGGCAGTGTGTGTCCTTGTGCTAGTAGTAGCTATAGGCAGTGTGTGTCTGTGTGCTAGCAGTAGCTATAGGCAGTGAGTGTCTGTGTGCTAGCAGTAGCTATAGGCAGTGAGTGTCTGTGTGCTAGCAGTAGCTATAGTCAGTGTGTGTCTGTGTGCTAGCAGTAGCTATAGGCAGTGAGTGTCTGTGTGCTAGTAGTAGCTATAGGCAGTGTGTGTCTGTGTGCTAGTAGTAGCTATAGACAGTGAGTGTCTGTGTGCTAGCAGTAGCTATAGACAGTGAGTGTCTGTTTGCTAGTAGTAGCTATAGGCATTGTGTGTCTGTGTGCTAGTAGTAGCTATAGGCAGTGTGTGTCTGTGTGCTAGCAGTAGCTATAAGCAGTGTGTGTCTGTGTGCTAGTAGTAGCTATAGGCAGTGAGTGTCTGTGTGCTAGTAGTAGCTATAGGCAGTGAGTGTCTGTGTGCTAGCAGTAGCCATAGGCAGTGTGTATCTGTGTGCTAGTAGTAGCTATAGGCAGTGTGTGTCTGTGTGCTAGTAGTAGCTATAGGCAGTGTGTGTCTGTGTGCTAGTAGTAGCTATAGGCAGTGTGTGTCTGTGTGCTGGTAGTAGCTATAGGCACTGTGTGTCTGTGTGCTAGTATTAGCTATAGGCAGTGTCTGTGTGCTAGCAGTAGCTATAGGCAGTGTGTGTCTATGTGCTAGCAGTAGCTATAGGCAGTGTGTGTCTGTGTGCTAGCAGTAGCTATAGGCAGTGTGTGTCTGTGTGCTAGCAGTAGCTATAGGCAGTGTGTGTCTGTGTGCTAGTAGTAGCTATAGGCAGTGTGTATCTGTGTGCTAGCAGTAGCTATAGACAGTGTGTGTCCTTGTGCTAGCAGTAGCTATAGGCAGTGTGTGTCTGTGCTAGTACTAGCTATAGGCAGTGTGTGTCTGTGTGATAGTAGTAGCTTTAGGCAGTGTGTGTCTGTGTGGTAGTAGTAGCTATAGGCAGCGTGTATCTGTGTGCTAGTAGTAGCTATAGGCAGTTTATGTCTGTATGCTAGCAGTAGCTATAGACAGTGTGTGTCTGTGTGCTAGTAGTAGCTATAGGCAGTGTGTATCTGTGTGCTAGCAGTAGCTATAGACAATGTGTGTCCTTGTGCTAGCAGTAGCTATAGGCAGTGTGTGTCTGTGTGCTAGCAGTAGCTATTGGCAGTGTGTGTCTTTGTGCTAGTAGTAGCTATAGGCAGTGTGTATCTGTGTGCTAGCAGTAGCTATAGGCAGTGAGTGTCTGTGTGCTAGCAGTAGCTATAGGCAGTGAGTGTCTATGTGCTAGTTGTAGCTATAGGCAGTGTCTCTATGTGCTAGTTGTAGCTATAAGCAGTGTGTCTGTGTGCTAGTAGTAGCTATAGGCAGTGTGTGTCTGTGTGCTGGTAGTAGCTATAGGCACTGTGTGTCTGTGTGCTAGTATTAGCTATAGGCAGTGTCTGTGTGCTAGCAGTAGCTATAGGCAATGTGTGTCTATGTGCTAGCAGTAGCTATAGGCAGTGTGTGTCTGTGTGCTAGCAGTAGCTATAGGCAGTGTGTGTCTGTGTGCTAGCAGTAGCTATAGGCAGTGTGTGTCTGTGTGCTAGTAGTAGCTATAGGCAGTGTGTATCTGTGTGCTAGCAGTAGCTATAGACAGTGTGTGTCCTTGTGCTAGCAGTAGCTATAGGCAGTGTGTGTCTGTGCTAGTACTAGCTATAGGCAGTGTGTGTCTGTGTGATAGTAGTAGCTTTAGGCAGTGTGTGTCTGTGTGGTAGTAGTAGCTATAGGCAGCGTGTATCTGTGTGCTAGTAGTAGCTATAGGCAGTTTATGTCTGTATGCTAGCAGTAGCTATAGACAGTGTGTGTCTGTGTGCTAGTAGTAGCTATAGGCAGTGTGTATCTGTGTGCTAGCAGTAGCTATAGACAATGTGTGTCCTTGTGCTAGCAGTAGCTATAGGCAGTGTGTGTCTGTGTGCTAGCAGTAGCTATTGGCAGTGTGTGTCTTTGTGCTAGTAGTAGCTATAGGCAGTGTGTATCTGTGTGCTAGCAGTAGCTATAGGCAGTGAGTGTCTGTGTGCTAGCAGTAGCTATAGGCAGTGAGTGTCTATGTGCTAGTTGTAGCTATAGGCAGTGTCTCTATGTGCTAGTTGTAGCTATAAGCAGTGTGTCTATGTGCTAGTAGTAGCTATAGGCAGTGTGTGCCTGTGTGCTAGTAGTAGCTATAGACAGTGAGTGTCTGTGTGCTAGCAGTAGCTATAGACAGTGAGTGTCTGTTTGCTAGTAGTAGCTATAGGCAGTGTGTGTCTGTGTGCTAGTAGTAGCTATAGGCAGTGAGTGTCTGTGTGCTAGTAGTAGCTATAGGCAGTGAGTGTCTGTGTGCTAGTAGTAGCTATAGGCAGTGAGTGTCTGTGTGCTAGCAGTAGCCATAGGCAGTGTGTATCTGTGTGCTAGTAGTAGCTATAGGCAGTGTGTGTCTGTGTGCTAGTAGTAGCTATAGGCAGTGTGTGTCTGTGTGCTAGTAGTAGCTATAGGCAGTGTGTGTCTGTGTGCTGGTAGTAGCTATAGGCAGTGTGTGTCTGTGTGCTGGTAGTAGCTATAGGCACTGTGTGTCTGTGTGCTAGTATTAGCTATAGGCAGTGTCTGTGTGCTAGCAGTAGCTATAGGCAGTGTGTGTCTATGTGCTAGCAGTAGCTATAGGCAGTGTGTGTCTGTGTGCTAGCAGTAGCTATAGGCAGTGTGTGTCTGTGTGCTAGCAGTAGCTATAGACAGTGTGTGTCTGTGTGCTAGTAGTAGCTATAGGCAGTGTGTATCTGTGTGCTAGCAGTAGCTATAGACAGTGTGTGTCCTTGTGCTAGCAGTAGCTATAGGCAGTGTGTGTCTGTGCTAGTACTAGCTATAGGCAGTGTGTGTCTGTGTGATAGTAGTAGCTTTAGGCAGTGTGTGTCTGTGTGGTAGTAGTAGCTATAGGCAGCGTGTATCTGTGTGCTAGTAGTAGCTATAGGCAGTTTATGTCTGTATGCTAGCAGTAGCTATAGACAGTGTGTGTCTGTGTGCTAGTAGTAGCTATAGGCAGTGTGTATCTGTGTGCTAGCAGTAGCTATAGACAATGTGTGTCCTTGTGCTAGCAGTAGCTATAGGCAGTGTGTGTCTGTGTGCTAGCAGTAGCTATTGGCAGTGTGTGTCTTTGTGCTAGTAGTAGCTATAGGCAGTGTGTATCTGTGTGCTAGCAGTAGCTATAGACAGTGTGTGTCCTTGTGCTAGCAGTAGCTATAGGCAGTGTGTGTCTGTGTGCTAGCAGTAGCTATAGGCAGTGTGTGTCTGTGTGCTAGCAGTAGCTATAGGCAGTGTGTGTCTGTGTGCTGGTAGTAGCTATAGGCAGTGTGTGTCCTTGTGCTAGTAGTAGCTATAGGCAGTGTGTGTCTGTGTGCTAGCAGTAGCTATAGGCAGTGAGTGTCTGTGTGCTAGCAGTAGCTATAGGCAGTGAGTGTCTGTGTGCTAGCAGTAGCTATAGTCAGTGTGTGTCTGTGTGCTAGCAGTAGCTATAGGCAGTGAGTGTCTGTGTGCTAGTAGTAGCTATAGGCAGTGTGTGTCTGTGTGCTAGTAGTAGCTATAGGCAGTGTATGCCTGTGTGCTAGTAGTAGCTATAGGCAGTGTGTGTCTGTGTGCTAGTAGTAGCTATAGGCAGTGAGTGTCTGTGTGCTAGCAGTAGCTATAGGCAGTGAGTGTCTGTGTGCTAGTAGTAGCTATAGGCAGTGAGTGTCTGTGTTCTAGCAATAGCTATAGGCAGTGTGTGTCTGTGTGCTAGCAGTAGCTATAGGCAGTGTATGCCTGTGTGCTAGCAGTAGCTATAGGCAGTGAGTGTCTGTAAGTTAATAGTAGCTATAGGCAGTGTGTGTCCTTGTGCTAGCAGTAGGTATAGTCAGTGTGTGTCTGTGTGCTAGCAGTAGGTATAGTCAGTGTGTGTCTGTGTGCTAGTAGTAGCTATAGGCAGTGTGTGTCTGTGTGCTAGTAGTAGCTATAGGCAGTGAGTGTCTGTGTGCTAGCAGTATCTATAGGCAGTGAGTGTCTGTGTGCTAGTAGTAGCTATAGGCAGTGTGTGTCTGTGTGCTAGCAGTAGCTATAGGCAGTGAGTGTCTGTGTGCTAGCAGTAGCTATAGGCAGTGTGTGTCTGTGTGCTAGTAGTAGCTATAGGCAGTGTATGCCTGTGTGCTAGCAGTAGCTATAGGCAGTGAGTGTCTGTGTGTTAGTAGTAGCTATAGGCAGTGTGTGTCCTTGTGCTAGCAGTAGGTATAGTCAGTGTGTGTCTGTGTGCTAGTAGTAGTTATAGGCAGTGTGTGTCTGTGTGCTAGCAGTAGGTATAGTCAGTGTGTGTCTGTGTGCTAGTAGTAGTTATAGGCGGTGTGTATCTGTGTGCTAGCAGTAGCTATAGGCAGTGTGTATCTGTGTGCTAGCAGTAGCTATAGGCAGTGTGTGTCTATGTGCTAGTAGTAGCTATAGGCAGTGTGTGTCTGTGTGCTAGTAGTAGCTATAGGCAGTGTGTGTCTGTGTGCTAGTATTAGCTATAGGCAGTGTGTGTCTGTGTGCTAGTATTAGCTTTAGGCGGTGTGTATCTGTGTGCTAGCAGTAGCTATAGGCAGTGTGTGTCTGTGTGCTAGTAGTAGCTATAGGCAGTGTGTGTCTGTGTGCTGGTAGTAGCTATAGGCAGTGAGTGTCTGTGTGCTAGTAGTATCTATAGGCAGTGTGTGTCTGTGTGCTAGCAGTAGCTATAGGCAGTGAGTGTCTGTGTGCTAGTAGTAGCTATAGGCAGTGTGTGTCTGTGTGCTGGTAGTAGCTATAGGCAGTGTGTCTGAGTGCTAGTAATAGCTATAGGCAGTGTGTGTTTGTGTGCTAGTAGTAGCTATAGGCAGTGTGTCGGTGTGCTAGTAGTAGCTATAGGCAGTGTGTGTCTGTGTGCTAGCAGTAGGTATAGTCAGTGTGTGTCTGTGTGCTAGTAGTAGTTATAGGCGGTGTGTATCTGTGTGCTAGCAGTAGCTATAGGCAGTGTGTGTCCTTGTGCTAGCAGTAGCTATAGGCAATGTGTGTCTGTGTACTAGTAGTAGCTATAGGCAGTGTGTGTCTGTGTGCTAGCAGTAGCTATAGGCAGTGTATGTCTGTGTGCTAGCAGTAGCTATAGGCAGTGTGTGTCTGTGTGCTAGCAGTAGCTATAGGCAGTGTGTGTCTGTGTGCTAGTAGTAGCTATAGGCAGTGTGTCGGTGTGCTTGCAGTAGCTATAGGCAGTGTGTGTCTGTGTGGTAGTAGTAGCTATAGGAAGTGTGTGTCTGTGTGCTAGCAGTAGCTATAGGCAGTGTGTGTACTTGTGCTAGCAGTAGCTATAGGCAGTGTGTGTCTGTGCTAGTAGTAGCTATAGGCAGTGTGTGTCTGTGTGCAAGTAGTAGCTATAGGCAGTGAGTGTCTGTGTGCTAGTAGTAGCTATAGGCAGTGTGTGTCTGTGTGCTAGCAGTAGCTATAGGCAGTGTGTGTCTGTGCTAGTAGTAGCTATAGGCAGTGTGTGTCTGTGTGCTAGTAGTAGCTATAGGCAGTGAGTGTCTGTGTGCTAGTAGTAGCTATAGGCAGTGTGTGTCTGTGTGCTAGCAGTAGCTATAGGCAATGTGTGTCTGTGTGATAGTAGTAGCTTTAGGCACTGTGATTCCAGGTGATCTTTATGGCACCCAGAAGTGTCTGTATCTGGGTGTAAGTGTGCGGTACCGGTGTGCTAGCAGTAGCTATAGGCAGTAGGTGTCTGTGTGCTAGTAGTAGCTATAGGCAGTGTGTGTCTGTGTGCTAGTAGTAGCTATAGGCAGTGTGTGTCTGTGTGCTAGCAGTAGCTATAGGCAGTGTATATCTGTGTGCTAGCAGTAGCTATAGGCAGTGAGTGTCTGTGTGCTAGCAGTAGCTATAGGCAGTGTGTGTCTGTGTCCTAGCAGTATCTATAGGCAGTGTGTGTCTGTGTGCTAGTAGTATCTATAGGCAGTGTGTGTCTGTGCTAGTACTAGCTATAGGCAGTATGTCTGTGTGCTAGTAGTAGCTATAGGCAGTGTGTGTCTGTGTGCTAGTAGTATCTATAGGCAGTATGTCTGTGTGCTAGTAGTCGCTTTAGGCAGTGTATGTCTGTGTGCTAGTAGTAGCTATAGGCAGTGTATGTCTGTGTGCTAGTAGTAGCTTTAGGCGTTGTGATTCCAGGTGATCTTTATGGCACCTAGAAGTGTCTGTATCCGGGTGTAAGTGTGCGGTATCGTTGTCCGTAAGCCATAATTATGAGTGGTGCAGCAGCAAGTTGTATGGAATAAATTGGTGATGGTATGGGGGTACAGAGTGGCTCTGTGCAGTTGCGTTCCATAGTCACGTAAGAGGTAGTGGGGTACATTGTTTGGTTGTGCGCCCCCTGGGCTGTGCGTGTGTAGTGTCTGGGATTTGAATGTGTTTGGTTTCCCTGACATGAGGACTCAGTTGAGTGGGGGTGCTGTGTGCTAGGGGAGAAGGAATTAGCGTAAGGACGCCAATTTTTATAAAAGTGGGCGTGTGGGTGGAGCTTAAGGGCTAGTTTGCGGGTTCAACCCGTGTTTTGGTCTCCGGTGACAATATATGATTGTAATTATTACCAAAACACAATGCAGATCACTCACCGACCGGCAGGAAGCTTTTTCTCGGTGCCACGTGGCATTTAACATCATCTAGGGTTAATTCAAGCTCGTTGTCATCAAATTTCCATATGAATTTATGCGCAGTACAGTATTGGGCGGTTGAGCAGCCGTGTAGGAACTTACTGGGTGTCCTGTCTGTTTCCAAAAAATGAATTGATAAAGTAAGGAAAGTTTTATATGAAGTGCGGCATGAAAACAATTCTGGTTGAATATCGACCTGATTCTTCTGGGATTTTTCTTCGCAAATGAAAACATTGGTCCTCATCTCCAGAACACTTCATGGCTTGACCCGGCTCATAGACGTCCCCCAACATAGAGGAAGAGGCCGGGCAGAGAAGTCCATTAAAGGTGGTGTTATCTGGTGGCACTAGAAAGACAATGGGAGACAGAAAGGTGTCTCAGATTATTGTTGTCTCTTCCACCATTTTTCCGCTTACGTTGTCATGGTTATACATTGTTACAGTATAGAAGCGGTTTTCTGCTAATTGCAGATAGATTCAGGAGACCAGAACAGGGGATAGGAGAAGCTCAAAGAGGATCAGACAGGATAAGGTCCTGGATTTAAGGTTCTGGGTCAGACAGGATAAGAATTCTGGATCAGGTACAAAAAACACTTCACAGTATGGTTCGGAACAGTCTGGAGGTCTAGAAGGTACCTAATCTGTAACCTGCATGACTCAAACCACAGCTGAAACTAACACTGAGCTCCAGAATGAACCCCCCAGCTTTCTAGGGAGCAGACACAGCAAGGTAGCTCTCCGTCAGCACCCAGTAAGGCCGCCCTAGATATGGTTCTCGAACTCTGAACTCAGCAGCCCCAGGCCTTTCAAAGGATTTTGACAAACCTTCCAAGAGTTTGACAATTGTAAAACTCTCCGCTGTCAGAGAGGAGTGCTGGAATGGAGAAGGAGGGCATGTGATATGCTAATCTTCTCTGACATTGTCCAATCAGTAGCAGACAGTGTCAGAGAAGCTGCTGTGTTCACACGCTACATTAACATTACCTTAACATTGTAATTTATCAAATTATTTATCAATTTATCAATTATCAATTAGATCCCCCCCCATTATACCTACACATTGGGATCGCCACACGGCAGTTATCTGTGGAGCAGCAGTCGATACTGAACTTCGTTTTATGTGATTTAGATGATAAACTGCCCCGTTGTCCACAGGCAATGGAATCAATACACTGTCTTCTGACAAAATGCAAATTTAGACCATTCATAACTGAGAAAAAAAAGAATGTCAGATAATAAAATTAAAAATTGTGTTATATTATTGCACACTGTATAATGGGGCCAGAAAATGTGTTAATGATGGGTAGGGAAAATATATCATAGCACTGCTCCAAAGTGTATAAATAACACTGCCCCAATGTGTATAAATAACACTGCCCCAATGTGTATAAATAACACAGCACCAATGTGCATAAATAACACTGCCCCAATGTGTATAAATAACACTGCCCCAATGTGTATAAATAACACTGCCCCAATGTGTATAAATAACACTGCCCAAATGTGTATAAATAACACTGCCCCAATGTGTATAAATAACACTGCCCTAATGTGTATAAATAACACTGCCCCAATGAGTATAAATAACACTGCCCCAATGTGCATAAATAACACTGCCCCAATGTGTATACATAACACTGCCCCAATGTGTATAAATAACACTGCCCCAATGTGCATAAATAACACTGCCCTAATGTGCATAAATAACACTGCACTAATGTGTATACATAACACTGCCCCAATGTGTATAAATAACACTGCCCCAATGTGCATAAATAACACTGCCCCAATGTGTATAAATAACACTGCCCCAATGTGCATAAATAACACTGCCCCAATGTGTATACATAACACTGCCCCAATGTGTATAAATAACACTGCCCCAATGTGTATAAATAACACTGCCCCAATGTGTATAAATAACACTGCCCAAATGTGTATAAATAACACTGCCCAAATGTGTATAAATAACACTGCCCCAATGAGTATAAATAACACTGCCCCAATGTGCATAAATAACACTGCCCCAATGTGTATACATAACACTGCCCCAATGTGTATAAATAACACTGCCCCAATGTGCATAAATAACACTGCCCTAATGTGCATAAATAACACTGCACTAATGTGTATAAACAACACTGCCCCAATGTGCAAAAAAAACACTGCCTCAATGTGTATAAATAACACTGCCCCAATGTGTAAAAATAACACTGCCCCAATGTGTAAAAATAACACTGCCACAATGTGTATAAATAACACTGCCCTAATGTGCATAAATAACACTACCCCAATGTGTATAAATAACACTGCACTAATGTGTATAAATAACACTGCCCCAATGTGTATAAACAACACTGCACTAATGTATATAAATAGCACTGCCCAAATGTGTATAAATAACACTGCCCCAATGTTTATAAATAACACTGCCCCAATGTGTATAAATAACACCGCCCCATTGTGTATAAATAACACTGCCCCATTGTGCATAAATAACACTGCCCTAATGTGTATAAATAACTCTGCCCCAATGTGTATAAATAACACTGCCCCAATGTGTATAAATAACACTGCCCCAATGTGTAATAATAACACTGCCCCAATGTGTAATAATAACACTGCCCCAATGTGTATAAATAACACTTCCCCAATGTGTATAAATAACACTGCCCTAATGTGCATAAATAACCCTGCCCCAATGTGTATAAATAACACTGCCCCAATGTGCATACATAACACTACCCCAATGTGTATAAATAACACTGCACTAATGTGTATAAATAACACTGCCCCAATTTGTATAAATAACACTGCACTAATGTGTACAAATATCACTGCACTAATGTATATAAATAGCACTGCCCAAATGTGTATAACACTGTCCCAATGTGCATAAATAACACCGCCCCAAGGTGTATAAATAACACTGCCCCAATGTGCATAAATAACACCGCCCCAAGGTGTATAAATAACACTGCCCCAATGTTTATAAATAACACTGCCCCAATGTATATAAATAACACTGCCCCCTTGTGTATAAATTACATGGTCCCAATGTGCATAAATAAGACTGCCCCAATGTGTATAAATAACACCGCCCCATTGTGTATAAATAACACTGCCCCATTGTGCAAAAATAACACTGCCCAATGTGTATAAATAACACTGCCCAAATGTGCATAAATAACCCTGCCCCAATGAGTATAAATAACACTGCCCCTATGTGCATAAATAACACTACCACAATGTGCATAAATAACACTGCCCTAATGTGCATAAATAACACTGCCCCAATGTGCATAAATAACACTGCCCCAATGTGCATAAATAACACTGCGACAATGTGTAATAATAACACTGCCCTAATGTGCATAAATAACCCTGCCCCAATGTGTATAAATAACACTGCCCCAATGTGTATAAATAACACCGCCCCAATGTGTAAAAATAACACAACCCCAATATGTATAAATAACACTGCCTCATTGTGCATAAATAACACTGCCCCAATATGTATAAATAACACTGCCCCAATGTGTATAAATAACACTGCACTAATGTGTATAAATAACACTGCCCCAATGTGTATAAATAACACTTCCCCAATGTGTATAAATAACACTGCCCTAATGTGCATAAATAACCCTGCCCCAATGTGTATAAATAACACCGCCCCAATGTGTATAAATAACACAACCCCAATATGTATAAATAACACTGCCTCATTGTGCATAAATAACACTTCCCTAATGTGTATAAATAACACTGCCCCAATGTGTATAAATAACACTGCACCAATGTGTATAAATAACACTGCACTAATGTGTATAATTAACACTGCACTAATGTTTATAAATAACACTGCATTAATGTATATAATTAACACTGCCCAATGTCTATAAATAACACTGCCCCAGTGTGCATAAATAACACTGCCCCAATGTGTATAAATAACACTGCACCAATGTGCCTAAATAACACTGCACTAATGTGTATAAATAACACTGCACTAATGTTTATAAATAACACTGCATTAATGTATATAATTAACACTGCCCAATGTCTATAAATAACACTGCCCCAGTGTGCATAAATAACACTGCCCCAATGTGTATAAATAACACTGCCCCAATGTGTATAAATAACACTGCACTAATGTGTACAAATATCACTGCACTAATGTATATAAATAGCACTGCCCAAATGTGCATAAATAACACCGCCCCAAGGTGTATAAATAACACAGCCCCAATGTTTATAAATAACACTGCCCCAATGTGCATAAATAACACTGCCCCAATGTGTATAAATAACACTGACCAATGTGTATAAATAACACCGCCCCATTGTGTATAAATAACACTTCCCCAGTGTGTATAAATAACACTGCCCCCTTGTGTATAAATTACATTGTCCCAATGTGCATAAATAACACTGAGCCGATGTGTATAAATACCACTGCCCCAATGTGCATAAATAACACTGAGCCGATGTGTATAAATAACACTGCCCCAATGTGTATAAATAACACCGCCCCATTGTGTATAAATAACACTGCCCCATTGTGCATAAATAACACTGCCATAATGTGTATAAAAAACTCTGCCCCAATGTGTATAAATAACACTTCCACAATGTGTATAAATAACACTGCCCCAATGTGTATAAATAACACTGCCCCAATGTGTATAAATAACACTGCCCTAATGTGCATAAATAACCCTGCCCCAATGTGTATAAATAACACTGCCCCAATGTGCATACATAACACTACCCCAATGTGTATAAATAACACTGCACTAATGTGTATAAATAACTCTGCCCCAATGTGTAATAATAACACTGCCCTAATGTGTAATAATAACACTGCCGCAATGTGCATAAATAACACTGCAATAATGTGTATAAATAACACTGCCCCAATGTGCATAAATAACACTGCACTAATGTGTACAAATATCACTGCCCAAATGTGTATAAATAACACTGCCCCAATGTGCATAAATAAAACCGCCCCAATGTGTATAAATAACACTGCCCCAATGTTTATAAATAACACTGCCCCAATGTGTATTAATAACACTGCCCCCTTGTGTATAAATTAGATTGTCCCAATGTGCATAAATAACACTGAGCCGATGTGTATAAATACCACTGCCCCAATGTGCATAAATAACACTGAGCCGATGTGTATAAATAACACTGCCCCAATGTGTATAAATAATACCGCCCCATTGTGTATAAATAACACTGCCCCATTGTGCAGAAATAACACTGCCCTAATGTGTATAAAAAACTCTGCCCCAATGTGTATAAATAACACTTCCCCAATGTGTATAAATAACACTGCCCCAATGTGTATAAATAACACTGCCCCAATGTGTATAAATAACACTGCCCTAATCTGCATAAATAACCCTGCCCCAATGTGTATAAATAACACTGCCCCAATGTGCATACATAACACTACCCTAATGTGTATAAATAACTCTGCCCCAATGTGTAATAATAACACTGCCCTAATGTGTAATAATAACACTGCCCCAATGTGTATAAATAACACTGCCCCAATGTGCATAAATAACACTGCAATAATGTGTATAAATAACACTGCCCCAATGTGTATAAATAACACTGCCCCAATGTGTATAAATAACACTGCCCTAATGTGCATAAATAACCCTGCCCCAATGTGTATAAATAACACTGCCCCAATGTGCATACATAACACTACCCCAATGTGTACAAATATCACTGCACTAATGTATATAAATAGCACTGCCCAAATGTGTATAAATAACACTGCCCAAATGTGCATAAATAACACCGCCCCAATGTGTATAAATAACACGGCCCCAATGTTTATAAATAACACTGCCCCAATGTGTATAAATAACACGGCCCCAATGTTTATAAATAACACTGCCCCCTTGTGTATAAATTAGATTGTCCCAATGTGCATAAATAACACTGCCCCAATGTGTATAAATACTACCGCCCCATTGTGTATAAATAAAACTGCCCCATTGTGCATAAATAACACTGCCCTAATGTGTAAAAATTACTCTGCCCCAATGTGTATAAATAACACTGCCCCAATGTGTATAAATAACACTGCCCTAATGTGCATAAATAACCCTGCCCTAATGTGAATAAATAACCCTGCCCCAATGTGTAGAAATAACACTGCCCCTATGTGTATAAATAACACTACCCCAATGTGCATAAATAACACTGCCCTAATGTGCATAAATAAAACTGCCCCAATGTATATAAATAACACTGCCCCAATGTGTATAAATAACACTGCACTAATGTGTAAAAATAACACTGCCCCAATGTGTATAAATAACACTGCACTAATGTGTATAAATAACACTGCCTCAATGTATATAAATAACACTGCACTAATGTGTATAAATGACACTACCCCAATGTGTATAAATAACACTGCACTAATGTGTATAAATAACACTGCACTAATGTGTATAAATAACACTGCCCCAATGTGTATAAATAACACTGCACTAATGTGTACAAATATCAATGCACTAATGTATATAAATAGCACTGCCCAAATGTGTATAAATAACACTGCCCCAATGTGCATAAATAACACCGACCCAAGGTGTATAAATAACACTGCCCCAATGTTTATAAATAACACTGCCCCAATATGTGTAAATAACACTGCCCCAATGTGTATAAATAACACTGCCCCAATGTGCATAAATAACACTGAGCCGATGTGTATAAATAACACTGCCCCAATGTGTATAAATAACACCGCCCCATTGTGTATAAATAACACTGCCCCATTGTGCATAAATAACACTGCCCCCTTGTGTATAAATTACATTGTCCCAATGTGCATAAATAACACTGAGCCGATGTGTATAAATAACACTGCCCCAATGTGTATAAATAACACCGCCGCATTGTGTATAAATAACACTGCCCCATTGTGCATAAATAACACTGCCCTAATGTGTATAAATAACTCTGCCCCAATGTGTATAAATAACACTTCCCCAATGTGCATAAATAACCCTGCCCCAATGTGTATAAATAACACTGCCCCAATGTGTATAAATAACACCGCCCCAATGTGTATAAATAACACAACCCCAATATGTATAAATAACACTGCCAAATTGTGCATAAATAACACTTCCCTAATGTGTATAAATAACACTGCCCCAATGTGTATAAATAACACTGCACTAATGTGTATAATTAACACTGCCCCAATGTGCCTAAATAACACTGCACTAATGTGTATAAATAACACTGCACTAATGTGTACAAATATCACTGCACTAATGTATATAAATAGCACTGCCCAAATGTGTATAAATAACACTGCCCCAATGTGTATAAATAACACCGCCCCAAGGTGTATAAATAACACAGCCCCAATGTTTATAAATAACACTGCCCCAATGTGTATAAATAACACCGCCCCAATGTGCATAAATAACACCGCCCCAAGGTGTATAAATAACACTGCCCCAATGTGTATAAATAACACCGCCCTATTGTGTATAAATAACACTGCCCCATTGTGCAAAAAAAACACTGCCCTAATGTATATAAATAACACTGCACTAATGTGTATAAATAACACTGCCCCAATGTGCATAAATAACACTGCCCCAATGTGTATAAATAACACTGCCCCAATGTGTATAAATAACACTGCCCCAATGTGTATAAATAACACTGCCCCAATGTGTATAAATAACACTGCCCTAATGTGTATAAATAACACTGCCCCAATGTGCATAAATAACACTGCCCCAATGTGTATAAATAACACAACCCCAATATGTATAAATAACACTGCCCATTGTGCATAAATAACACTGCCCCAATGTGTATAAATAACTCTGCAATAATGTGTATAAATATCACTGCACTAATGTATATAAATAACACTGCCCCAATGTGCATAAATAACAGTGTCCTAATGTGTATAAATACCACTGCCCCAATGTGCATAAATACCACTGCCCCAATATGCATAAATAACACTGCCCCAATGTGTATAACTAACACTGCCCCAATGTGTATAAATAACACTGCCCCAATGTGCATAAATAACACAACCCTAATATGTATAAATAACACTGCCCCAATGTGCATAAATAACACTGCCCTAATGTGCATAAATAACACTGCCCTAATGTGTATAAATAACACTGCCCCAATGTGTATAAAAAACACTGCCCATTGTGCATAAATAACATTGCCCTAATGTGCATAAATAACACTGCCCCAATGTTTATATATAACATTACCCAAATGTGCATAAATAACACTGCCCTAATGTGCATAAATAACACTGCCCCAATGTGTATAAATAACACTGCCCCAATGTGCATATATAACACCGCCTCAATGTGTATAAATAACACTGCCCCAATGTGTATAAATAACACTGCCCCAATGTGTATAAATAACACTGCCCCAATGTGTATAAATAACACTGCCACAATGTGCATAAATAACACTGCCCAAATGTGCATATATAACACCGTCTCAATGTGTATAAATAACAGTGCACTAATGTGTATAAATAACACTGCACTAATGTGTATAAATAACAATGCACGAATGTATATAAATAACACTGCCCCAATGTGTATAAATAACACTGCCCCAATGTGTATAAATAACACTGCCCATATGTGCATAAATAAAACTGCACTGATGTGTATAAATAACACTGCCCCAATGTGCATAAATAACACTGCCCCAATGTCTATAAATAACACTGCCCATATGTGCATAAATAACACTGCACTGATGTGTATAAATAATACTGCCCCAATGTGTATAAATAACAACGCCCCAATGTGTATAAATAACACTGCCCAAATGTCTATAAATAACACTGCCCATATGTGCATAAATAAAACTGCACTGATGTGTATAAATAATACTGCCCTAATGTGTATAATTAACACTGCTCAAATGTGTATAAATAACACTGCCCCAATGTGCATAAAAAACATTGCCCCAATGTGTAAAAATAACACGGCCCCAATGTGCATAAATAACACTTCCCCAATATGCATAAATAACACTGCCCCAATGTGTATAAATAACACTGCCCCAATGTGTATAAATAACACTGCCCCAATGTGTGTAAATAACACTGCCCATTGTGAATAAATAACACTGCCCTAATGTGCATAAATAACACTTCCCCAATGTGCATAAATAACACTGCCCCAATGTGCATATATAACACTGCGACAATGTGTAATAATAACACTGCCCCAATGTGTATAAAAAACACCACCCCAATGTGTATAAATAACACTGCCCTAATGTGTATAAATAACACTGCCCCAATGTGCATAAATAACACTGCCCTAATGTGTATAAATAACACTGCCCCAATGTGTATAAATAACAGTGCCCCTATGTGCATAAATAACACTGCCCTAATGTGTATAAATAACAATGCCCCAATGTGCATAAATAACGCCGCCCCAATGTGTATAAATAACACTGCACTAATGTGTATAAATAACACTGCCCCAATGTGTATAAATAACACTGCACTAATGTGTATAAATATCACTGCACTAATGTATATAAATAACAATGCCCCTATGTGCATAATTAAGACTGCCCTAATGTGTATAAATAACACTGCCCCAATGTGCATAAATAAAACTGCCCTAATGTGTATAAATAACACTGCCCCAATGTGTATAAATAAAACTGCCCTAATGTGTATAAATAACACTGCCCCAATGTGTATAAATAACACTGCCCCAATGTGCATAAATAACACTGCCCAAATATGCATCAATAACACTGCCACAATGTGTTTAAATAACACTGCCCCAATGTGCATTTATAAAACCGCCTTAATGTGTATAAATAACACTGCACAAATGTGTATAATTAACGCTGCCCCAATGTGCATAAATAACACTTCCCCAATGTGTATAAATAACACTGCATTAATGGGTATAAATAACACTGCACTAATGTGTATAAATAACACTGCACTAATGTATATAAATAACACTGCCCTAATGTGTATAAATAACACTGCCCTAATGTGCAAAAATAACACTGCCCTAATGTGTATAAATAACACTGCCCCAATGTGCATAAATAACACTGCCCCAATGTGCATAAATAACGCTGCCCTAATGTGCATAAATAACACTGCCCTAATGTGTATAAATCACACTAACCAAATGTGTATAAATAACAGAGCCCCAATGTGTAGAAATAACACTACCCCATTGTATATAAATAACACTGCCCCAATGTGCATAAATAACACTGCCCTAATGTGCATGAATAACACTGCCCTAATGTGTATAAATCACACTTACCCAATGTGCATAAATAACACTGCCCCAATGTGTATAAATAACACTGCACTAATGTGTATAAATAACACTGCCCCAATGTGTTTAAATAACACTGCCCTAATGTGCATGAATAACACTGCCCTAATGTGTATAAATCACACTGACCCAAGGTATATAAATAACACTGCACATTGTGATAAATAACACTGCCCTAATGTGCATAAATAACACTGCCCCAATGTGTATAAATAACACTGCACTAATGTGTATAATTAACACTGCCCCAATGTGTATAAATAACACCGCCCCATTGTGTATAAATAACACTGCCCCATTGTGCATAAATAACACTGCCCCCTTGTGTATAAATTACATTGTCCCAATGTGCATAAATAACACTGAGCCGATGTGTATAAATAACACTGCCCCAATGTGTATAAATAACACCGCCGCATTGTGTATAAATAACACTGCCCCATTGTGCATAAATAACACTGCCCTAATGTGTATAAATAACTCTGCCCCAATGTGTATAAATAACACTTCCCCAATGTGCATAAATAACCCTGCCCCAATGTGTATAAATAACACTGCCCCAATGTGTATAAATAACACCGCCCCAATGTGTATAAATAACACAACCCCAATATGTATAAATAACACTGCCAAATTGTGCATAAATAACACTTCCCTAATGTGTATAAATAACACTGCCCCAATGTGTATAAATAACACTGCACTAATGTGTATAATTAACACTGCCCCAATGTGCCTAAATAACACTGCACTAATGTGTATAAATAACACTGCACTAATGTGTACAAATATCACTGCACTAATGTATATAAATAGCACTGCCCAAATGTGTATAAATAACACTGCCCCAATGTGCATAAATAACACCGCCCAATGTCTATAAATAACACTGCCCCAATGTGTATAAATAACACCGCCCCAAGGTGTATAAATAACACAGCCCCAATGTTTATAAATAACACTGCCCCAATGTGTATAAATAACACCGCCCCAATGTGCATAAATAACACCGCCCCAAGGTGTATAAATAACACTGCCCCAATGTGTATAAATAACACCGCCCTATTGTGTATAAATAACACTGCCCCATTGTGCAAAAAAAACACTGCCCTAATGTATATAAATAACACTGCACTAATGTGTATAAATAACACTGCCCCAATGTGCATAAATAACACTGCCCCAATGTGTATAAATAACACTGCCCCAATGTGTATAAATAACACTGCCCCAATGTGTATAAATAACACTGCCCCAATGTGTATAAATAACACTGCCCTAATGTGTATAAATAACACTGCCCCAATGTGCATAAATAACACTGCCCCAATGTGTATAAATAACACAACCCCAATATGTATAAATAACACTGCCCATTGTGCATAAATAACACTGCCCCAATGTGTATAAATAACTCTGCAATAATGTGTATAAATATCACTGCACTAATGTATATAAATAACACTGCCCCAATGTGCATAAATAACAGTGTCCTAATGTGTATAAATACCACTGCCCCAATGTGCATAAATACCACTGCCCCAATATGCATAAATAACACTGCCCCAATGTGTATAACTAACACTGCCCCAATGTGTATAAATAACACTGCCCCAATGTGCATAAATAACACAACCCTAATATGTATAAATAACACTGCCCCAATGTGCATAAATAACACTGCCCTAATGTGCATAAATAACACTGCCCTAATGTGTATAAATAACACTGCCCCAATGTGTATAAAAAACACTGCCCATTGTGCATAAATAACATTGCCCTAATGTGCATAAATAACACTGCCCCAATGTTTATATATAACATTACCCAAATGTGCATAAATAACACTGCCCTAATGTGCATAAATAACACTGCCCCAATGTGTATAAATAACACTGCCCCAATGTGCATATATAACACCGCCTCAATGTGTATAAATAACACTGCCCCAATGTGTATAAATAACACTGCCCCAATGTGTATAAATAACACTGCCCCAATGTGTATAAATAACACTGCCACAATGTGCATAAATAACACTGCCCAAATGTGCATATATAACACCGTCTCAATGTGTATAAATAACAGTGCACTAATGTGTATAAATAACACTGCACTAATGTGTATAAATAACAATGCACGAATGTATATAAATAACACTGCCCCAATGTGTATAAATAACACTGCCCCAATGTGTATAAATAACACTGCCCATATGTGCATAAATAAAACTGCACTGATGTGTATAAATAACACTGCCCCAATGTGCATAAATAACACTGCCCCAATGTCTATAAATAACACTGCCCATATGTGCATAAATAACACTGCACTGATGTGTATAAATAATACTGCCCCAATGTGTATAAATAACAACGCCCCAATGTGTATAAATAACACTGCCCAAATGTCTATAAATAACACTGCCCATATGTGCATAAATAAAACTGCACTGATGTGTATAAATAATACTGCCCTAATGTGTATAATTAACACTGCTCAAATGTGTATAAATAACACTGCCCCAATGTGCATAAAAAACATTGCCCCAATGTGTAAAAATAACACGGCCCCAATGTGCATAAATAACACTTCCCCAATATGCATAAATAACACTGCCCCAATGTGTATAAATAACACTGCCCCAATGTGTATAAATAACACTGCCCCAATGTGTGTAAATAACACTGCCCATTGTGAATAAATAACACTGCCCTAATGTGCATAAATAACACTTCCCCAATGTGCATAAATAACACTGCCCCAATGTGCATATATAACACTGCGACAATGTGTAATAATAACACTGCCCCAATGTGTATAAAAAACACCACCCCAATGTGTATAAATAACACTGCCCTAATGTGTATAAATAACACTGCCCCAATGTGCATAAATAACACTGCCCTAATGTGTATAAATAACACTGCCCCAATGTGTATAAATAACAGTGCCCCTATGTGCATAAATAACACTGCCCTAATGTGTATAAATAACAATGCCCCAATGTGCATAAATAACGCCGCCCCAATGTGTATAAATAACACTGCACTAATGTGTATAAATAACACTGCCCCAATGTGTATAAATAACACTGCACTAATGTGTATAAATATCACTGCACTAATGTATATAAATAACAATGCCCCTATGTGCATAATTAAGACTGCCCTAATGTGTATAAATAACACTGCCCCAATGTGCATAAATAAAACTGCCCTAATGTGTATAAATAACACTGCCCCAATGTGTATAAATAAAACTGCCCTAATGTGTATAAATAACACTGCCCCAATGTGTATAAATAACACTGCCCCAATGTGCATAAATAACACTGCCCAAATATGCATCAATAACACTGCCACAATGTGTATAAATAACACTGCCCCAATGTGCATTTATAAAACCGCCTTAATGTGTATAAATAACACTGCACAAATGTGTATAATTAACGCTGCCCCAATGTGCATAAATAACACTTCCCCAATGTGTATAAATAACACTGCATTAATGGGTATAAATAACACTGCACTAATGTGTATAAATAACACTGCACTAATGTATATAAATAACACTGCCCTAATGTGTATAAATAACACTGCCCTAATGTGCAAAAATAACACTGCCCTAATGTGTATAAATAACACTGCCCCAATGTGCATAAATAACACTGCCCCAATGTGCATAAATAACGCTGCCCTAATGTGCATAAATAACACTGCCCTAATGTGTATAAATCACACTAACCAAATGTGTATAAATAATAGAGCCCCAATGTGTAGAAATAACACTACCCCATTGTATATAAATAACACTGCCCCAATGTGCATAAATAACACTGCCCTAATGTGCATGAATAACACTGCCCTAATGTGTATAAATCACACTTACCCAATGTGCATAAATAACACTGCCCCAATGTGTATAAATAACACTGCACTAATGTGTATAAATAACACTGCCCCAATGTGTTTAAATAACACTGCCCTAATGTGCATGAATAACACTGCCCTAATGTGTATAAATCACACTGACCCAAGGTATATAAATAACACTGCACATTGTGATAAATAACACTGCCCTAATGTGCATAAATAACACTGCCCCAATGTGTATAAATAACACTGCACTAATGTGTATAATTAACACTGCCCCAATGTGTATAAATATCACTGCCACAATGTGCATAAATAACCCTTCCTCAATGTGTATAAATAACACTGCCACAATGTGCATAAATAACACTGCTCCAATGTTTATATATAACACCGCCTCAATGTGTATAAATAACACTGCACTAATGTGTATAATTAACACTGCCCAAATGTGCATAAATAACACTGCCCTAATGTGCATAAATAACACTGCCCCAATGTGTATAAATAACACTGCACTAATGTGTATAAATAACACTGCCCCAATGTGAATAAATAAAACTGCCTCAATGTATATAAATAACACTGCCCTAATGTGTATTAATAACACTGCCCCAATGTGTATAAATAGCACTGCCCCAATGTCTATAAATAACACTACCCCAATGTGTATAAATAACAATGCCCATTGTGCATAAATAACACTGCCCCAATGTTTATAAATAACACTGCACTAATGTGCATAAATAACACTGCGACAATATGTAATAATAACACTGCCCCAATGTGTATAAATAACACTTCCCTAATGTGCATAAATAATCCTGCCCCAATGTGTATAAATAACACTGCCTCAATGTGTATAAATAACACTGTCCAAATGTGTATAAATAACACTGCCCCAATGTGCATAAAAAACACTGCCCAATGTGCATATATAACACCGCCTCAATGTGTATAAATAACACTGCACTAATGTGTATAAATAACACTGCCCCAATGTGCCTAAATAACACTGCCCCAATGTGTATGAATAACACTGCACCAATGTGTATATATAACACTACCCCAATGTGTATAAAAACCACTGCCCCAATGTATATAAATAACACTTCCCAATGTGTATAAATAACACTGCCCCAATGTGTATAAATAACACTGCCCATAGGTGCATAAATAACACTGCACTAATGTGTATAAATAACACTGCACTAATGTGTATAATTAACACTGCCCAAATGTGTATAAATAACACTACCCCAATGTGCATAAAAAACATTGCCCCAATGTATATAAATAACACTGCCCCAATGTGTATAAATAACACTGCACTAATGTGTATAAATAACACTTTCCCAATGTGCATAAATAACACTGCCCCAATGTGCATAAATAACACTGCCCCAATATGCATAAATAACACTGCCCCAATGTGCATAAATAACACTGCACTAATGTGTATAATTAACACTGCCCCAATGTGTATAAATAACATTGCCACAATGTGTATAAAAAACATTGCCACAATGGGGCAGATTTACTTACCCGGTCCGTTTGCGATCCAGCGGCGCGTTCTCTGCGCTGGATTCGGGTCCGGCCGGGATTCATCAAAGCAGTTCCTCCGACGTCCACCAGGTGGCGCTGCTGCGCTGAAGTCCGCTGGAATGCCTCGAAATACACCGGCCTATCCAGGATGAAGGTAAGTGTAATTTTCGCGACACAATTTTTTTTTTAAATGCGGCGGTTTTTCCGAATACGTCGGGTTTTCGTTCGGCCACGCCCCCCGATTTCCGTCGCGCGCATGCCGGCGCCGATGCGCCACAATCCGATCGCGTGCGCCACAATCCCGGGGCAATTCAGGTACAATCGGCGCAAATCGGAAATATTCGGGTAACACGTCGGGAAAACGCGAATCGGGCCCTTAGTAAATGACCCCCAATGTGTTTAAATAACACTGCCCCAATGTGCATAAAAAACATTGCCACAATGTGTATAAATAACACGGCCCCAATGTGCATAAATAACACTGCCCCAATATGCATAAATAACACTGCCCCAATATGCATAAATAACACTGCCCCAATTTGTATAAATAACACTGCCCTAATGTATATAAATAATACTGCCCCAATGTGTATAAATAACACTGCCCATTGTGAATAAATAACACTGCCCTAATGTGCATAAATAACACTGCCACAATGTGCATAAATAACACTGCCCAAATGTGCATAAATAACACTGCGACAATGTGTAATAATAACACTGCCCCAATGTGTATAAATAACACTGCCCTAATGTGCATAAATAAACCTGCCACAATGTGTATAAATAACAGTGCCCCTATGTGCATAAATAACACTGCCCCAATGTGTATAAATAGCAATGCCCCAATGTGCATAAATAACTCTGCCACAATGTGTATAAATAACACTGCACTAATGTGTATAAATAACACTGCCCCAATGTGTATAAATAACAATGCTCCAATGTGCATAAATAACGCCGCCCCAATGTGTATAAATAACACTGCACTAATGTGTATAAATAACACTGCCCCAATGTGTATAAATAACACTGCAATAATGTGTATAAATATCACTGCACTAATGTATATAAATAACGCCGCCCCAATGTGTATAAATAACACTGCACTAATGTGTATAAATAACACTGCCCCAATGTGTATAAATAACACTGCCCCAATGTGCAAAAATAACACTGCCCTAATGTGTATAAATAACACTGCCCCAATGTGCATAAATAACACTGCCCTAATGTGTATAAATAACACAACCCCAATGTGTATAAATAACACTGCCCATTGTGCATAAATAACACTGCCCCAATGTGCATAAATAACACTGCCCCAATGTGCTTAAATAACACTGCCCCAATGTGTATAAATAACACTTCCCCAATGTGTATAAAAAACACTGCCCTAATGTGCATAAATAACACTGCCCCAATGTGCATAAATAACACCGCCCCAATTTGTATAAATAACACTGCACTAATGTGTATAATTAACACTGCCCAAATGTGTATAAATAACACTGCCCCAATGTGTATAAATAACACTGCACTAATGTTTATAAATAACACTGCCCCAATGTGCATAAATAACACTGCCCTAATGTGTATAAATAACACTGCCCCAATGTGCATAAATAACACTGCCCTAATGTTTATAAATAACACTGCCCCAATGTGTATAAATAACACTGCCCCAATGTGTATAAATAACACTGCCCCAAAGTGCATAAATAACTCTGCCCCAATGTGTATAAATAACACTGCCCCAATGTGTTTAAATAACACTGCCCCAATGTGTATAAATAACACCGCCCCAATGTGTATAAATAACACAACCCCAATATGTATAAATAACACTGCCCCATTGTGCATAAATAACACTGCACTATTGTTCATAAATAATACTGCCCCAATGTGTATAAATAACACTGCCCTAATGTGTATAAATAGCACTGCACTAATGTGTATAAATAACACTGTCACAATGTGCATAAATAACACTGCCCTAATGTGTATAAATAACACTGCCCCAATGTGCATAAATAACACTGCCCTAATGTGCATAAATAACACTGCCCCAATGTGTATAAATAACACTGCCCCAATGTGCATAAATAACACTGCCCCAATGTGTATAAATAACACAACCCCAATATATATAAATAACACTGCCCACTGTGCATAAATAACACTGCCCTAATGTGCATAAATAACACTGCCCCAATGTGCATAAATAACACTGCCCCAATGTGCATTAATAACACTGCGACAATGTGTAAGAATAACACTGCCCCAACGTGTATAAATAACACTTCCCCAATGTGTATAAATAACACTGCCCTAATGTGCATAAATAACCCTGCCCCATTGTGCATAAATAACACTGCCCCAATTTGTATAAATTACACTGCACTAATGTGTATAAATAACACTGCCCCAATGTACAGAAATAACACTGCCCCAATGTGTATAAATAACACTGCAATAATGTGTATAAATATCACTGCACTAATGTATATAAATAACACTGCCCCAATGTGCATAAATAACAGTGCCCTAATGTGTATAAATAACACTGCCCCAATATGCATAAATAACACTGCCCTAATGTGTATAACTAACACTGCCCCAATGTGTATAAATAACACTGCCCCAATGTGTATAAATTACACCGCCCCAATGTGTATAAATAACACAAACCTAATATGTATAAATAACACTGCCCCAATGTATATAAATAACACTGCCCCAATGTGCATAAATAACAGTGCCCTAATGTGTATAAATACCACTGCCCCAATGTGCATAAATAACACTGCCCCAATATGCATAAATAACACTGACCCAATGTGCATAAATAACACTGCCCCAATATGCATAAATAACACTGACCCAATGTGTATAAATAACACTGCACATGGTGCATAAATAACACTGCCCCAATGTGCATAAATAACACTGCCCCAATGTGCATAAATAACAGAGCCCCAATGTGTAGAAATAACACTGCCCTAATGTGCATAAATAACACTGCCCTAATGTGTATAAATCACACTGCCCCAATGTGTATAAATAACACTGCCCCAATGTGTATAAATAACACTGCCCATTGTGCATAAATAACACTGCCCTAATGTGCATAAATAACACTGCCCTAATGTGTATAAATCACACTGACCCAATGTGTATAAATAACACTGCACATGGTGCATAAATAACACTGCCCCAATGTGCATAAATAACACTGCCCCAATGTGCATAAATAACAGAGCCCCAATGTGTAGAAATAACACTGCCTTAATGTGCATAAATAACACTGCCCTAATGTGTATAAATCACACTGCCCCAATGTGTATAAATAACACTGCACATTGTGCATAAATAACACTGCCCCAATGTGCATAAATAACACTGCCCCAATGTGTATAAATAACACTGCACTAATGTGTATAATTAACACTGCCCTAATGTGCATAAATAACCCTTCCTCAAAGTGTATAAATAACACTGCCCCAATGTTTATAAATAACAATGCCCCAATGTGCATATATAACACCGCATCAATGTGTATAAATAACACTGCACTAATGTGTATAATTAACACTGCCCAAATGTGCCTAAATAACACTGCCCCAATGTGTATAAATAACACTGCACTAATGTGTATAAATAACACTGCCCCAATGTGCATAAATAACACTGCCCCAATGTGCATAAATAACACTGCCCCAATGTATATAAATAACACTGCCCTAATGTGTATTAATAACACTGCCCCAATGTGTATAAATAACAATGCCCATTGTGCATAAATAACACTGCCCCAATGTGTATAAATAACACTGCCCCAATGTGTATAAATAACACTGCAATAATGTGTATAAATATCACTGCACTAATGTATATAAATAACGCTGCCCCAATGTGTATAAATAACACTGCACTAATGTGTATAAATAACACTGCCCCAATGTGTATAAATAACACTGCCCCAATGTGCAAAAATAACACTGCCCTAATGTGTATAAATAACACTGCCCCAATGTGCATAAATAACACTGCCCTAATGTGTATAAATAACACAACCCCAATATGTATAAATAACACTGCCCATTGTGCATAAATAACACTGCCCCAATGTGCATAAATAACACTGCCCCAATGTGCTTAAATAACACTGCCCCAATGTGTATAAATAACACTTCCCCAATGTGTATAAAAAACACTGCCCTAATGTGCATACATAACCCTGCCCCAATGTGCATAAATAACACTGCCCCAATGTGCATAAATAACACCGCCCCAATTTGTATAAATAACACTGCACTAATGTGTATAATTAACACTGCCCAAATGTGTATAAATAACACTGCCCCAATGTGTATAAATAACACTGCACTAATGTTTATAAATAACACTGCCCCAATGTGCATAAATAACACTGCCCTAATGTGTATAAATAACACTGCCCCAATGTGCATAAATAACACTGCCCTAATGTGTATAAATAACACTGCCCCAAAGTGCATAAATAACTCTGCCCCAATGTGTATAAATAACACTGCCCCAATGTGTTTAAATAACACTGCCCCAATGTGTATAAATAACACCGCCCGAATGTGTATAAATAACACAACCCCAATATGTATAAATAACACTGCCCCATTGTTCATAAATAATACTGCCCCAATGTGTATAAATAACACTGCCCTAATGTGTATAAATAACACTGCACTAATGTGTATAAATAACACTGTCACAATGTGCATAAATAACACTGCCCCAATGTGTATAAATAACACTGCCCCAATGTGAATAAATAACACTGCCCTAATGTGCATAAATAACACTGCCCCAATGTGTATAAAAAAAACACTGCACTAATGTGTATAAATAACACTGCCCCAATGTGTATAAATAACACTGCCCCAATGTGCATAAATAACACTGCCCCAATGTGTATAAATAACACAACCCCAATATATATAAATAACACTGCCCATTGTGCATAAATAACACTGCCCTAATGTGCATAAATAACACTGCCCCAATGTGCATAAATAACACTGCCCCAATGTGCATTAATAACACTGCGACAATGTGTAATAATAACACTGCCCCAACGTGTATAAATAACACTTCCCCAATGTGTATAAATAACACTGCCCTAATGTGCATAAATAACCCTGCCCCATTGTGCATAAATAACACTGCCCCAATTTGTATAAATTACACTGCACTAATGTGTATAAATAACACTGCCCCAATGTAGAGAAATAACACTGCCCCAATGTGTATAAATAACACTGCAATAATGGGGCACATTTACTTACCCGGTCCGTTCGCGATCCAGCGGCGCGTTCTCTGCACTGGATTCGGGTCCGGCCGGGATTCATCAAAGCAGTTCCTCCGACGTCCACCAGGTGGCGCTGCTGTGCTGAAGTCCGCTGGAATGCCTCGAAATACACCGGCCTATCCAGGATGAAGGTGAGTGAAATTTTCGCGACACAATTTTTTTTTTAAATGCGGCGGTTTTTCCGAATACGTCGGGTTTTGGTTCGGCCACGCCCCCCGATTTCCGTCGCGTGCATACCGGCGCCGATGCGCCAAATTCCGATCGCGTGCGCCAAAAACCCGGGGCAATTCAGGTACAATCGGCGCAAATCGGAAATATTCGGGTAACACGTCGGGAAAACGCGAATCGGGCCCTTAGTAAATGACCCCCAATGTGTATAAATATCACTGCACTAATGTATATAAATAACACTGCCCCAATGTGCATAAATAACAGTGCCCTAATGTGTATAAATAACACTGCCCCAATATGCATAAATAACACTGCCCTAATGTGTATAACTAACACTGCCCCAATGTGTATAAATAACACTGCCCCAATGTGTATAAATTACACCGCCCCAATGTGTATAAATAACACAAACCTAATATGTATAAATAACACTGCCCCAATGTGCATAAATAACACTGCCCCAATGTGTATAAATAACACTGCCCCAATGTATATAAATAACACTGCCCCAATGTGCATAAATAACAGTGCCCTAATGTGTATAAATACCACTGCCCCAATGTGCATAAATAACACTGCCCCAATATGCATAAATAACACTGACCCAATGTGCATAAATAACACTGACCCAATGTGTATAAATAACACTGCACATGGTGCATAAATAACATTGCCCCATTGTGCATAAATAACACTGCCCCAATGTGCATAAATAACAGAGCCCCAATGTGTATAAATAACACTGCCCTAATGTGTATAAATCACACTGCCCCAATTTGTATAAATAACACTGCCCTAATGTGCATAAATAACACTGCCCTAATGTGTATAAATCACACTGACCCAATGTGTATAAATAACACTGCACATGGTGCATAAATAACACTGCCCCAATGTGCATAAATAACACTGCCCCAATGTGCATAAATAACAGAGCCCCAATGTGTAGAAATAACACTGCCTTAATGTGCATAAATAACACTGCCCCAATGTGTATAAATCACACTGCACATTGTGCATAAATAACACTGCCCCAATGTGCATAAATAACCCTGCCCCAATGTGTATAAATAACACTGCACTAATGTGTATAATTAACACTGCCCTAATGTGCATAAATAACCCTTCCTCAAAGTGTATAAATAACACTGCACCAATGTGTATAAATAACACTGCCCCAATGTGTATAAATAACACTGCACATTGTGCATAAATAACACTGCCCCAATGTGCATAAATAACACTGCCCCAATGTGTATAAATAACACTGCACTAATGTGTATAATTAACACTGCCCTAATGTGCATAAATAACCCTTCCTCAAAGTGTATAAATAACACTGCCACAATGTGCATAAATAACACTGCCCCAATGTTTATAAATAACAATGCCCCAATGTGCATATATAACACCGCCTCACTGGGGGTCATTTACTAAGGGCTCGATTCGCGTTTTCCCGACGTGTTACCCGAATATTTCCGATTTGCGCCGCTTGTACATGAATTGCCCCGGGTTTTTGGCGCACGCGATCGTATTGTGGCGCATCGGGGCCGGCATGCGCGCGACAGAAATCGGGGGGACGTGGCCGAACGAAAACCCGACGTATTCGGAAAAACCGCCGCATTTAAAATCCGAAAATGTGTCGCTTGGGGAGCGCTCACCTTCACCTTCTATGGGATGGTGCATTCCGGGGCGTTAAGATTATTTTCGGCGCTGCAGCGCCACCTGGTGGACGGCGGAGGAACTACCATCTTAAATCCCAGCCGGACCCGAATCCTGTGCAGAGAACGCGCCGCTGGATCGCGAATGGGCCGGGTAAGTAAATGTGCCCCAATGTGTATAAATAACACTGCACTAATGTGTATAATTAACACTGCCCAAATGTGCCTAAATAACACTGCCCCAATGTGTATAAATAACACTGCCCCAATGTGCATGAATAACACTGCCCCAATGTATATAAATAACACTGCCCTAATGTGTATTAATAACACTGCCCCAATGTGTATAAATAACAATGCCCATTGTGCATAAATAACACTGCCCCAATGTGCATGAATAACACAGCCCCAATGTGCATAAATAACACTGCGACAATGTGTAATAATAACACTGCCCCAATGTGTATAAATAACACTTCCCTAATGTGCATAAATAATCCTGCCCCAATGTGTATAAATAACACTGCCCCAATGTGTATAAATAACACTGTCCAAATGTGTATAAATAACACTGCCTCAATGTGTATAAATAACACTGCACTAATGTGTTTAAATAACACTGCCCCAATGTGCCTAAATAACACTGCCCATATGTGCATAAATAACACTGCACTAATGTGTATAAATAACACTGCCCCAATGTGCATAAATAACACTGCACTAATGTGTATAATTAACACTGCCCAAATGTGTATAAATAACACTGCCCCAATGTGCATAAAAAACATTGCCACAATGTGTAAAAATAACATGGCCCCAATGTGCATAAATAACACTGCCCCAATATGCATAAATAACACTGCCCTAATGTATATAAATAACACTGCCCCAATGTGCATAAATAACACTGCCCATTGTGAGTAAATAACACTGCCCTAAGTTGCATAAATAACACTTCCACAATGTGCATAAATAACACTGCCCCAATTTGCATAAATAACACTGCAACAATGTGTAATAATAACACTGCCTCAATGTGTATAAATCACACTGACCTAATGTGCATAAATAACCCTGACGCAATGTGTATAAATAACAGTGCCCCTATGTGCATGAATAACACTGCCCCAATGTGTATAAAGGACAATGCCCTAATGTGTATAAAGAACAATGCCCCAATGTGCATAAATAACGCTGCCCCAATGTGTATAAATAACACTGCACTAATGTGTATAAATAACACTGCCCCAATGTGTATAAATAACACTGCCCCAAAGTGCATAAATAACACAGCCCTAATGTGCATAAATAACAGTGCCCCAATGTGTATAAATAACACTTCCCCAATGTGTATAAATAACACTGCCCCAATGTGCAAAAATAACACTGCCCTAATGTGTATAAATAACACTGCCCCAATGTGCATAAATAACACTGCCCTAATGTGTATAAATAACACAACCCCAATATGTATAAATAACCCTGCCCATTGTGCATAAATAACACTGCCCCAATGTGCATAAATAACACCGCCCCAATTTGTATAAATAACACTGCACTAATGTGTATAATTAACACTGCCCAAATGTGTATAAATAACACTGCCCCAATGTGTATAAATAACACTGCACTAATGTTTATAAATAACACTGCCCCAATGTGCATAAATAACACTGCCCTAATGTGTATAAATAACACTGCCCCAATGTGCATAAATAACACTGCCCTAATGTGTATAAATATAACTGCCCCAATGTGTATAAATAACACTGCCCCAATGTGTATAAATAACACTGCCCCAAAGTGCATAAATAACTCTGCCCCAATGTGTATAAATAACACTGCCCCAATGTGTTTAAATAACACTGCCCCAATGTGTATAAATAACACTGCCCCAATGTGTATAAATAACACTGCCCCAATGTGTATAAATAACACCGCCCCAATGTGTATAAATAACACAACCCCAATATGTATAAATAACACTGCCCCATTGTGCATAAATAACACTGCACTATTGTTCATAAATAATACTGCCCCAATGTGTATAAATAACACTGCCCTAATGTGTATAAAAACACTGCTCTAATGTGTATAAATAACACTGTCACAATGTGCATAAATAACACTGCCCCAATGTGTATATAACACTGCCCCAATGTGCATAAATAACACTGCCCTAATGTGCATAAATAACACTGCCCCAATGTGTATAAATAACACTGCACTAATGTGTATAAATATCACTGCACTTATGTATATAAATAACACTGCCCAAATGTGCATAAATAACACTGCCCCAATGTGCATAAATAACACTGCCCCAATGTGTATAAATAACACAACCCCAATATATATAAATAACACTGCCCATTGTGCATAAATAACACTGCCCTAATGTGCATAAATAACACTGCCCCAATGTGCATAAATAACACTGCCCCAATGTGTATTAATAACAATGCCCCAATGTGTATAAATAACACTGCCCCAATGTGTATAAATAACACTGCCCCAATGTGTATTAATAACAATGCCCCAATGTGTATAAATAACACTGCCCTAATGTGCATAAATAACACTGCCCCAATGTGCATAAATAACACTGCCCCAATGTGTATTAATAACAATGCCCCAATGTGTATAAATAACACTGCCCCAATGTGCATTAATAACACTGCGACAATGTGTATAAATAACACTTCCCCAATGTGTAAAAATAACACTGCCCTAATGTGCATAAATAACACTGCCCTAATGTGCATAAATAACCCTGCCCCATTGTGCATAAATAACACTGCCCCAATTTGTATAAATTACACTGCACTAATGTGTATAAATAACACTGCCCCAATGTACAGAAATAACACTGCTCCAATGTGTATAAATAACACTGCAATAATGTGTATAAATATCACTGCACTAATGTATATAAATAACACTGCCCCAATGTGCATAAATAACAGTGCCCTAATGTTTATAAATAACACTGCCCCAATATGCATAAATGACACTGCCCTAATGTGTATAACTAACACTGCCCCAATGTGTATAAATAACACTGCCCCAATGTGTATAAATTACAGCGCCCCAATGTGTATAAATAACACAAACCTAATATGTATAAATAACACTGCCCCAATGTGCATAAATAACACTGCAATAATGTGTATAAATATCACTGCACTAATGTATATAAATAACACTGTCCTAATGTGCATAAATAACAGTGCCCTAATGTGTATAAATACCACTGCCCCAATGTGCATAAATAACACTGCCCCAATATGCATAAATAACACTGACCCAATGGGGCAGATTCATCAAGCTGTCTGAAAGTCAGAATATTTCCAGTTGCCCTTGGCAACCAATCACAGCTCAGCTTTCATTTTACCAGTGCTCATGAATATTTTAAAGGGGAGCTGTGATTGGTTGCCATGGGCAACTAGAAATATTCTGACTTTCAGACAGCTTGATAAATCTGCCCCAATGTGTATAAATAACACTGCACATGGTGCATAAATAACACTGCCCCAATGTGCATAAATAACACTGCCCCAATGTGCATAAATAACAGAGCCCCAATGTGTAGAAATAACACTGCCCTAATGTGCATAAATAACACTGCCCTAATGTGTATAAATCACACTGCCCCAATGTGTATAAATAACACTGCCCCAATGTGTATAAATAACACTGCCCATTGTGCATAAATAACACTGCCCTAATGTGCATAAATAACACTGCCCTAATGTGTATAAATCACACTGACCCAATGTGTATAAATAACACTGCACATGGTGCATAAATAACACTGCCCCAATGTGCATAAATAACACTGCCCCAATGTGCATAAATAACAGAGCCCCAATGTGTAGAAATAACACTGCCCTAATGTGCATAAATAACACTGCCCTAATGTGTATAAATCACACTGCCCCAATGTGTATAGATATCACTGCACATTGTGCATAAATAACACTGCCCCAATGTGCATAAATAACACTGCCCCAATGTGTATAAATAACACTGCACTAATGTGTATAATTAACACTGCCCTAATGTGCATAAATAACCCTTCCTCAAAGTGTATAAATAACACTGCCACAATGTGCATAAATAACACTGCCCCAATGTTTATAAATAACAATGCCCCAATGTGCATATATAACACCGCCTCAATGTGTATAAATAACACTGCACTAATGTGTATAATTAACACTGCCCAAATGTGCCTAAATAACACTGCCCCAATGTGTATAAATAACACTGCACTATTGTGTATAAATAACACTGCCCCAATGTGCATAAATAACACTGCCCCAATGTATATAAATAACACTGCCCTAATGTGTATTAATAACACTGCCCCAATGTGTATAAATAACAATGCCCATTGTGCATAAATAACACTGCCCCAATGTGCATAAATAACACAGCCCCAATGTGCATAAATAACACTGCGACAATGTGTAATAATAACACTGCCCCAATGTGTATAAATAACACTTCCCTAATGTGCAAAAATAATCCTGCCCCAGTGTGTATAAATAACAGTGCCCCAATGTGTATAAATATCACTGCCTCAATGTGTATAAATAACACTGCACTAATGTGTATAAATAACACTGCCCCAATGTGCCTAAATAACACTGCCCATATGTGCATAAATAACACTGCACTAATGTGTATAAATAACACTGCCCCAATGTGCATAAATAACACTGCACTAATGTGTATAATTAACACTGCCCAAATGTGTATAAATAACACTGCCCCAATGTGCATAAAAAACATTGCCACAATGTGCATAAATAACACTTCCACAATGTGCATAAATAACACTGCCCCAATTTGCATAAATAACACTGCGACAATGTGTAATAATAACACTGCCTCAATGTGTATAAATAACACTGACCTAATGTGCATAAATAACCCTGCCGCAATGTGTATAAATAACAGTGCCCCTATGTGCATGAATAACACTGCCCCAATGTATATAAATAACACTGCCCTAATGTGTATAAAGAACAATGCCCCAATGTGCATAAATAACGCTGCCCCAATGTGTATAAATAACACTGCACTAATGTGTATAAATAACACTTCCCCAATGTGTATAAATAACACTGCCCCAATGTGTATAAATATCACTGCACTAATGTATATAAATAACACTGCACTAATGTGTATAAATAACACTGCCCCAATGTGTATAAATAACACTGCCCCAATGTGCAAAAATAACACTGCCCTAATGTGTATAAATAACACTGCCCCAATGTGCATAAATAACACTGCCGTAATATGTATAAATAACACAACCCCAAAATGTATAAATAACACTGCCCATTGTGCATAAATAACACTGCCCCAATGTGCATAAATAACACTGCCCCAATGTGCTTAAATAACACTGCCCCAATGTGTATAAATAACACTTCCCCAATGTGTATAAATAACACTGCCCTAATGTGCATACATAACCCTGCCCCAATGTGCATAAATAACACTGCCCCAATTTGTATAAATAACACTGCACTAATGTGTATAATTAACACTGCCCAAATGTGTATAAATAACACTGCCCCAATGTGCATAAATAACACTGCCCCAATGTGTATAAATATCACTGCACTAATGTAGAAAAATAACACTGCCCCAATGTGCATAAATAACACTGCCCTAATGTGTATAAATAACACTGCCCCAATGTGCATAAATAACACTGCCCTAATGGGTATAAATAACACTGCCCCAATGTGTATAAATAACACTGCACTAATGTGTATAAATAACACTGCCCTAATGTGTATAAATAACACTGCCCCAATGTGTATAAATAACACCACCCCAATGTGTATAAATAACACAACCCCAATATGTATAAATAACACTGCCCCATTCTGCATAAATAACACTGCCCTAATGTGTATAAATAACACTGCCCCAATGTGTATAAATAACACTGCCCCATTCTGCATAAATAACACTGCCCTAATGTGTATAAATAACACTGCCCCAATGTGTATAAATAACACTGCCCATTGTGCATAAATAACACTGCCCTAATGTGCATCAATAACACTGCGACAATGTGTGATAATAACACTGCCCCAATGTGTATAAATAACACTGCCCTAATGTGCATAAATAACAAAGCCTCAATGTGTATAAATAACACTGCACTAATGTGTATAATTAACACTGCCCCAATGTGCCTAAATAACACTGCCCCAATGTGTATAAAAAACACTGCCCCAATGTGCCTAAATAACACTGCCCTAATGTGTATAAAAAACACTGTCCCAATGTGTATAAATAACACAGCCCCAATGTGTATAAATAACACTGCCCCAATGTGTATAAAAAACACCACCCCAATGTGCATAAATAACACTGTCCTAATGTGTATAAATAACACCGCCCCAATGTGCATAAATAACACTGCCCTAATGTGCATAAATAACACTGCCCCAATGTATATAAATAACACTGCCCCAATGTGTATAAATAACACTGCCCTAATGTATAAAAATAACACTGCACCAATGTGTATAAATAACACTGCCCATTGTGCATAAATAACACTGCCCCAATGTGTATAAATAACACTGCCCCAATGTGTATAAATAACACTGCCCCAATGTGTATAAATAACACTGCCCCAAAGTGCATAAATAACTCTGCCCCAATGTGTATAAATAACACTGCCCCAATGTGTTTAAATAACACTGCCCCAATGTGTATAAATAACACCGCCTCAATGTGTATAAATAACACAACCCCAAAATGTATAAATAACACTGCCCCATTGTGTATAAATAACACTGCCCTAATGTGCATAAATAACACTGCCCCAATGTGTATAAATAACACTGCCCCAATGTGTATAAATAACACTGCACATTGTGCATAAATAACACTGCCCTAATGTGCATAAATAACACTGCCCCAAAGTGCATAAATAACACTGCCCCAATGTGCATTAATAACACTGCGACAATGTGTAATAATAAGACTGCCCCAATGTGTATAAATAACACTTCCCCAATGTGTATAAATAACACTGCCCTAATGTGCATAAATAACTCTGCCCCAATGTGTATAAATAACACTGCCCCAATGTGTATAAATAACACTGCCCCAATGTGTATAAATAACACCGCCTCAATGTGTATAAATAACACAACCCCAATATGTATAAATAACACTGCCCCAATGTGTATAAATAACACTGCCCTAATGTGCATAAATAACACAGTCCTAATGTGCATAAATAACACAGCCCCAATGTGTATAAATAACACTGCCCCAATGTGTATAAAAAAACACCACCCCAATGTGCATAAATAACACTGTCCTAATGTGTATAAATAACACTGCCCCAATGTGCATAAATAACACTGCCCTAATGTGTATAAATAACACTGCCCCATTGTGTATAAATAACACTGCCCATTGTGCATAAATAAGACTGCCCTAATGTGCATAAATAAGACTGCCCCAATGTGCATAAATAACACTGCCCCAATGTGCATAAATAACACTGCCCCATTGTGCATAAATAACACTGCGACAATGTGTAATAATAACACTGCCCCAATGTGCAGAAATAACACTGCGACAATGTGTAATAATAACACTGCCCCAATGTGTATAAATAACACTGCCCTACTGTGCATAAATAACCCTGCCTCAATGTGTATAAATAACACTGCCCCAATGTTTATAAATAACACTGCCCCAATGTGCATATATAACACTGCCCCAATGTGTATAAATAACACTGCACTAATGTGTATAATTAACACTGCACTAATGTGTATAAAGAACACTGCCCCAATGTGTATAAATAACACTGCACTAATGTATATAAATAACACTGCCCCAATGTGCATATATAACACCGCCTCAATGTGTATAATTAACACTGCACTGATGTGTATAAATAACACTGCCCCAATGTGTATAAATAACACTGCCCCAATGTTTATAAATAACACTGCACTAATGTGTATAAATAACACTGCACTAATGTGTATAAATAACACTGCACTAATGTATATAAATAACACTGCCCCAATGTGTATAAATAACACTGCCCCAATGTGTATAAATAACACTGCACTAATGTGTATAAATATCACTGCACAAATGTATATAAATAACACTGCCCCTATGTGCATAAATAAGACTACCCTAATGTGTACAAATAACACTGCCCCAATGTGCATAAATAACACTGCCCTGATGTGTATAAATAACACTACCCCAATGTGTATAAATAACACTGCCCCAACGTGTATAAATAACACTGCCCCAAAGTGCATAAATAACACTGCCCCAATGTGTATAAATAACACTGCCCCAATGTGTATAAATAACACTGCCCATTGTGCATAAATAACACTGCCCTAATCTGCATAAATAACACTGCCCCAAAGTGCAAAAATAAAACAGCACTAATGTGCATAAATAACAGTGCCCCAATGTGTATAAATAACACTTCCCCAATCTGTATAAATAACACTGCCCTAATGTGCATATATAACACCGCCTCAATGTGTATAAATAACACTGCACTAATGTGTATAATTAACACTGCCCCAATGTGCCTAAATAACACTGCCCCAATGTGTATAAATAACACTGCACTAATGTGTATAAATAACACTGCACTAATGTGTATAAATAACACTGCACTAATGTATATAAATAACACTGCCCCAATGTGTATAAAAAACACCACCCCAATGTGCATAAATAACACTGCCCCAATGTGTATAAATAACACTGCCCCAATGTGCATAAATAACACTGCCCTAATGTGTATAAATAACACTGCCCCAATGTGTATAAATAACACTGCCCATTGTGCATAAATAAAACTGCCCTAATGTGCATAAATAACACTGCCCCAATGTGCATAAATAACACTGCCCTAATGTGCATAAATAGCACTGCCCTAATGTGTATAAATCACACTGCCCCAATGTGTATAAATAAGACTGCACATTGTGCATAAATAACACTGCCCCAATGTGCATAAATAACACTGACCCAATGTGCATAAATAAAACAGCCCCAATGTGCAGAAATAACACTGCGACAATGTGTAATAATAACACTGCCCCAATGTGTATAAATACCACTGCACTAATGTGTATAATTAACACTGCCCTAATGTGCATAAATAACCCTTCCTCAACGTGTATATATAATACTGCACTAATGTGTATAATTAACACTGCCCCAATGTGTATAAATAACACTGCCCCAATGTGCATAAATAACACTGCCCTAATATATATAAATAACACTGCCTAAATGTGCCTAAATAACACTGCCCCAATGTGTATAAATAACACTGCACTAATGTGTATAAATAACACTGCCCCAATGTGTATAAATAACACAGCCCCAATGTGCATAAAAAACACTGCCCTAATATATATAAATAGCACTGCCCCAATGTGTATAAATAACACTGCCCCAATGTCCATATATAACACTGCCCCAATGTGTATAAATAACACTGCACTAATGTGTATAAATAACACTGCACTAATGTGTATAAATAACACTGCCCCAATGTCTATATATAACACTGCCCCAATGTGTATAAATAACACTGCCCCAATGTGTATAAATAACACTGCCCCAATGTGTATAAAAAACACCACCCCAATGTGCATAAATAACACTGCCCCAATGTGTATAAATAACACTGCCCTAATGTGTATAAATCACACTGCCCCAATGTGTATAAAGAACACTGCACATTGTGCATAAATAACACTGCCCTGATGTGTATAAATAACACTGCACATTGTGCATAAATAACACTGCCCCAATGTGCATAAATAACACTGCCCCAATGTGTATAAATAAAACTTCCCCAATGTGTATAAATAACACTGCCCTTATGTGCATAAATAACCCTGCCTCAATGTGTATAAATAACACTGCACATTGTGCATAAATAACACTGCCCCAATGTGCATAAATAACACTGCCCCAATGTGTATAAATAAAACTTCCCCAATGTGTATAAATAACACTGCCCTTATGTGCATAAATAACCCTGCCTCAATGTGTATAAATAACACTACCACAATGTGCATAAATAACACTGCCCCAATGTTTATAAATAACACTGCCCCAATGTGCATATATAACACCGCCTCAATGTGTATAAATAGCACTGCACTAATGTGTATAATTAACACTGCCCCATTGTGCCGAAATAACACTGCCCCAGTGTGCCTAAATAACACTGCCCCATTGTGTATAAATAACAATGCACTAATGTGTAAAAATAACACTGCCCCAATGTGTATAAATAACACTGCCCTAATGTGTATAAATAACACTGCCCCAATGTGCATAAATAACACTGCCCTAATGTGTATAAATAACACTTCCCCAATGTGTATAAATAATAGTGCCCCAATGTGCATAAATAACACTGCACTAATGTGTATAAATATCACTGCACTAATGTATATAAATAACACTGCCCCTATGTGCATAAATAAGACTGCCCTAATCTGCATAAATAACACTGCCCCAAAGTGCATAAATAACACAGCCCTAATGTGCATAAATAACACTGCCCCAAAGTGCATAAATAACACTGCCCCAATGTGTATAAATAACACTGCACAAATGTGTATAAATAACACTGCACTAATGTGTATAAATAACACTGCCCCAATGTGTATAAATAACACTGCCCCAATGTGTCAAAATAACACAGCCCCAATGTGTATAAATAACACTTCCCCAATGTGTATAAATAACACTGCCCATTGTGCATAAATAACACTGCCCTAATCTGCATAAATAACACTGCCCCAAAGTGCATAAATAACAGAGCCCTAATGTGCATAAATAACAGTGCCCCAATGTGTATAAATAACACTGCCCCAATGTGTATAAATAACACTGCACTAATGTGTATAAATAACACTGCACTAATGTGTATAAATAACACTGCACTAATGTATATAAATAACACTGCCCCAATGTGTATAAATAACACAGCCCCAATGTGCATAAAAAACACTGCCCTAATATATATAAATAGCACTGCCCCAATGTGTATAAATAACACTGCCCATTGTGCATAAATAACACTGCCCTAATTTGCATAAATAACACTGCCCCAATGTGCATAAATAACACAGCCCCAATGTGCATATATAACACCGCCTCAATGTGTATAAATAACACTTCCCCAATGTGTATAAATAACACTGCCCTAATGTGCATAAATAACTCTGCCCCAATGTGCATAAATAACACTGCCCCAATGTGTATAAATAACACTGCCCCAATGTGTATAAATAACACCGCCTCAATGTGTATAAATAACACAACCCCAATATGTATAAATAACACTGCCCCAATGTGTATAAATAACACTTACCTAATGTGCATAAATAACCCTGCCCCATTGTGTATAAATAATACTGCCTCAATGTGTATAAATAACACTGTCCAAATGTGTATAAATAACACTGCCCCAAAGTGCATAAAAAACACTGTCCCAATGTGTATAAATAACAATGCACAAATGTGTATAAATATCACTGCCCCAATGTGCATAAATAACACTGCCCTAATGTGTATGAAAAACACTGCCCTAATGTGTATAAATAACACTGCCCCAATGTGTAAAAATAACACTGCCCCAATGTGCATATATAACACTCCCCCAATATTCATAAATAAAATTGCCCCAATGTGTATAAATAACACTGCCCCAATGTGCATATATAACACTGCCCCAATATGCGTAAATAACACTACCCCATTGTGTATAAATAATACTGCCCCAATGTTCATAAATAACACTGCCCTAATGTGTATAAATAACACTGCCCCAATGTGTAAAAATAACACTGCCCAAATGTGCATATATAGCACTCCCCCAATATGCATAAATAAAACTGCCCCAATGTGTATAAATAACACTGCCCCAATGTGCATATATAACACTGCCCCAATATGCGTAAATAACACTGCACCATTGTGTATAAATAACACTGCCCCAATGTGCATAAATAACACTGCCCCAATGTGTATAAATAACAGTGCCCCAATGTGTATAAATAACACTGTCCCAATGTGTATAAATAACACTTCCCCAATGTGTATAAATAACACTGCCCCAATATGTATGAATAAAAGTGCCCCAATGTGTATAAATAACACTGCCCCAATGTGTATAAATAACACTGCCCCAATGTGTATAAATAACACTGCCCCAATGTGTATAAATAACACTGTCCCAATGTGTATAAATAACACTGCCCCAATGTGTATAAATAACACTGCCCCAATGTGTATAAATAACACTGTCCCAATGTGTATAAATAACACTGCCCCAATGTGTATAAATAACACTGCCCTAATGTGCATAAATAACCCTGGCCCAATGTGTATAAATAACACTGCCCCAATGTGCATAAATAACACTGCCCCAATGTGTATAAATAACACTGCCCCAATGTGCACATATAACACCGCCTCAATGTGTATAAATAACACTGTCCCAATGTGTATAAATAACACTTCCCCAATGTGTATAAATAACACTGCCCCAATATGTATAAATAAAAATGCCCCGATGTGTATAAATAACACTGCCCCAATGTGTATAAATAACACTGCCCCAATTTGTATAAATAACACTGCCCTAATGTGCATATTTAACACCACCTCAATGTGTATAAATAACACTGCACTAATGTATATAACTAACACTGCCCCAATGTGTATAAATAACACTGCCCCAATGTGCACATATAACACCGCCTCAATGTGTGTAAAAAACACTGCACTAATGTGTATAATTAACACTGCCCCAATGTGCCTAAAAAAACTGCCCCAATGTGCATAAATAACACTGCACTAATGTATATAAATAACACTGCCACAATGTGCAAAAATAACACTGCCCCAATGTGTATAAATAACACTGCCCCAATGTGCATATTTAACACCACCTCAATGTGTATAAATAACACTGCCCCAATGTGTATAATTAACACTGCTCCAATGTGCCTAAATAACACTGCCCCAATGTGTATAAATAACACTGCACTAATGTGTATAAATAACACTGCACTAATGTATATAAATAACACTGCCCCAATGTGTATAAATAACACTGCCCCAATGTGTATAAATAACACTGCCCCAATGTGTATAAATAACACTGCCCCAATGTGCATAAATAACACTGCCCCAATGTGCATAAATAACACTGCCCCAATGTGCATAAATAACACTGCACTAATGTATATAAATAACACTGCCACAATGTGCAAAAATAACACTGCCCCAATGTGTATAAATAACACTGCCCCAATGTGTATAAATAACACTGCCCCAATGTGTATAATTAACACTGCTCCAATGTGCCTAAATAACACTGCCCCAATGTGTATAAATAACACTGCACTAATGTGTATAAATAACACTGCACTAATGTATATAAATAACACTGCCCCAATGTGTATAAATAACACTGCCCCAATGTGTATAAATAACACTGCCCCAATGTGTATAAATAACACTGCCCCAATGTGCATAAATAACACTGCCCCAATGTGCATAAATAACACTGCCCCAATGTTCATAAATAACACTGCGACAATGGGGGTCATTTACTAAGGGCCCGATTCGCGTTTTCCCGACGTGTTACCCGAATATTTCCGATTTGCGCCGCTTGTACATGAATTGCCCCGGGTTTTTGGCGCACGCGATCGGATTGTGGCGCATCGGGGCCGGCATGCGCGCGACAGAAATCGGGGGGGGCGTGGCCGAACGAAAACATGACGTATTCGGAAAAACCGCCGCATTTAAAAACCGAAAATGTGTCGCTTGGGGAGCGCTCACCTTCACCTTCTATGGGATGGTGCATTCCGGGGCGTTAAGATTATTTTCGGCGCTGCAGCGCCACCTGGTGGACGGCGGAGGAACTACCATCTTAAATCCCAGCCGGACCCGAATCCTGTGCAGAGAACGCGCCGTTGGATCGCGAATGGGCCGGGTAAGTAAATGTGCCCCAATGTGTATAAATAACACTGCCCCAATGTGTATAAATAACACAACCCTAATATGTATAAATAACACTGCCCTAATGTGTATAAATAACACTGCCCCAATGTGCATAAATAACACTGCCCTAATGTGCATAAATAACACTGCCCTAATGTGTATAAATAACACTGCCCCAATGTGTATAAATACCACTGCCCTAATGTGTATAAATACCACTGCCCTAATGTGTATAAATAACACTGCCTCAATGTGCATAAATAACACCGCCCCAATGTGTATAAATAACACCGCCCCAATGTGTATAAATAACACTGCCCCAATGTGTATAAATAACACCGCCCCAATGTGTATAAATAACACTGCCCATTGTGCATAAATAACACTGCCCCAATGTGTATAAATAACACTGCCCCAATGTGTATAAATAACACCGCCCCAATGTGTATAAATAACACCGCCCCAATGTGTATAAATAACACTGCCCATTGTGCATAAATAACACTGCCCACATGTGTATAAATAACACTGCCCCAATGTGTATAAATAACACCGCCCCAATGTGTATAAATAACACTGCACTAATGTGTATAAATAACACTGCCCCAATGTGTATAAATAACACTGCCCTAATGTATATAAGGAAAAAACTTTGGTAGCCGGAGCACGTGTTATAAATTTAAAACATCGCTTTATTAAATATCCATTTAAAAAGCACAAATTAAGTGCATGGACGGTGCAGGTTACAGAGGCAAAAAAACCTACGCTCACTGCGGAGCCTTAATCATGGTATGCACTGCAACATTAAAAACAAACCTTTAAACCCTAAGGTACACCTGAACAATTAGTGGCTGCCAACATCACATCCGGCAACATAGGCGTCGACACAACAGTTAACTTGTATAAAGTTTACAAAAGTTAACTTGTATAAAGTTTACAAAAAATGTAGACATAAATATATAGAAGATATATCAAAGATACATACACTTGTCCTCATAAGAGTTGTTAGTAAATATATGACAGGTCATTCTTAAAATTCATGCCATGAGGATACCTGGAATTTAGTGCGAGGATCCAAAAAAGCCTCCCTCCTGGCGTCGACACAACAGTTAACTTGTATAAAGTTTACAAAAGTTAACTTGTATAAAGTTACCTTAAACCAACTTGTTAATGATGGCTTAGCTTTGGGAGTTTTGGATGCCAAAACAGCCAAGTATCTGGTCATTGAGAATTCCAGCATGCCTGTATTTCATGGCCTTCCCAAAACTCATAAAAACATTTTTCCGCCTCCCCTCTGTCCAATCATCTCAGGCATTGGGTCTCTCAACGAGCGGCTCAGTGCCTGGGTTGATTCGCACCTACAACCTCTTGTAGTGAGAACTCCAGGGTTTCTTAAGGACAGTTCAGATGTATTACGCACGTTTGATGATTTCAAATGGAAGAAGTCATTTTTATTTGGTACCTGCGATGTTGTCAATTTATATTCATGTATCCCCCATACCCTGGCCATCAAGGCCATCCATTACCACCTCAACAGATATAGTCTATTTGATTCTGATTTAAAAATGTTTTTACTTTCCAGTGTTGAATATTTACTTAACAACAATTTTTTTATGTTTAATGGAGAGTATTTTTTACAAATTTGTGGCGCCCCAATGGGCTCAAAATTCTCCCCATCACTAGCCATACTCTTTGTGGCATGGTGGGAAGAGAGAACCATTTTTTCTACTTATAACCCTATTTTACGAAATATTATTTTTTATGGAAGGTATGTGGATGACATACTGATGGTATGGCAGGGTGATGCAATATCTTTTTCGGATTTTGTCATGTACATCAATGAGAATGACTTCAATCTAAAATTTACATCTGAAACACCCTCTACAGCTATACACTTTTTGGATATAAATTTAAGAGGCATACCAAACAAAGGATAAATGCATAAATAACACTGCCCCAATGTGTATAAATAACACTGCCCCAATGTGTATAAATAACACTGCCCCATTGTGTATAAATAACACTGCCCCAATGTGTATGAATAACACTGCCCCAATGTGTATAAATAATACTGCCCAATGTGTATAAATACCACGGCCCCAATGTGTATAAATAACACCGCCCCAATGTGTATAAATAACACCGCCCCAATGTGTATAAATAACACTACCCTAATGTATATAAATAACAGTACCCCAATGTGTATAAATAACACTGCCGTAATGTGTATACATAACACTGCCCCAATATGTATAAATACCACGGCCCCAATGTGCATAAATAACACTGCCCCAATGTGTATAAATAACACTGCCCCAATATGTATAAATACCACGGCCCCAATGTGTATAAATAACACTGTCCCAATGTGTATAAATAACACTGCCGTAATGTGTATAAATAACACTGCCCCAATATGTATAAATACCACGGCCCCAATGTGTATAAATACCACGGCCCCAATGTGTATAAATACCACAGCCCCAATGTGTATAAATAAAACTGCCCCAATGTGCATAAATAACACTACCCTAATGTATATAAATAACAGTACCCCAATGTGTATAAATAACACTGCCGTAATGTGTATACATAACACTGCCCCAATGTGCATAAATAACACTGCCCCAATGTGTATAAATAACACTGCCCCAATATGTATAAATACCACGGCCCCAATGTGTATAAATAACACTGCCCCAATGTGTATAAATAACACTGCCCCAATATGTATAAATACCACGGCCCCAATGTGTATAAATAACACTGCCCCAATGTGTATAAATAACACTGCCCCAATGTGCAATAATAACACTGCCCCAATGTGTATAAATAACAGCGCCCCAATGTGTATAAATAACACTGCCCCAATGTGTATAAATAAGACTGCCCCAATGTGTATAAATAACACTGCCCCAATGTGTATAAATAACACTGCCCCAATGTGTATAAATAACACTGCCCCAATGTGTATAAATAACACTGCCCCAATGTGTATAAATAACACTGCCCCAATGTGTATAGATAACACTGCCCCAATGTGTATAAATAACACTGCCCCAATGTGTATAAATAACACTGCCCCAATGTGTATAAATAACACTGCCCCAATGCGTATAAATAACACTGCCCCAATGTGCCTAAATAACACTGCCCTAATGTGTATAAATAACACTGCCGTAATGTGTATAAATAACACTGCCCCAATATGTATAAATACCATGGCCCCAATGTGTATAAATAACACTGCCCCAATGTGTATAAATAACACTGCCCCAATGTGTATAAATAACACTATCCCAATGTGTATAAATAACACTGCCGTAATGTGTATAAATAACACTGCCCCAATATGTATAAATACCACGGCCCCAATGTGTATAAATAACACTGCCCCAATGTGTATAAATAACACTGCCCCAATGTGTATAAATAACAGTGCCCCATTGTGTATAAATAACACTGCCCCAATGTGTATAAATAGCACTGCCCCAATGTGTATAAATAACACTGCCCCAATGTGTATAAATAACACTGCCCCAATGTGTATAAATAACACTGCCCCAATGTGTATAAATAACACTGCCCCAATGTGTATAAATAACACTGCCCCAATGTGTATAAATAAAACTGCCCCAATGTGTATAAATAACACTGTCCCAATGTGTATAAATAACACTGCCCTAATGTGTATAAATAACACTGCCCCAATGTGCATAAATAACACTGCCCCAATGTGTATAAATAACACTGCCCCAATGTGTATAAATAACACTGCCCCAATGTGTATAAATAACACTGCCCCAATGTGTATAAATAACACTGCCCCAATGTGTATAAATAACACTGCCCCAATGTGTATAAATAAAACTGCCCCAATGTGTATAAATAACACTGTCCCAATGTGTATAAATAACACTGCCCTAATGTGTATAAATAACACTGCCCCAATGTGCCTAAATAACACTGCCCTAATGTGTATAAATAACACTGCCGTAATGTGTATAAATAACACTGCCCCAATATGTATAAATACCACGGCCCCAATGTGTATAAATAACACTGCCCCAATGTGTATAAATAACACTGCCCCAATGTGTATAAATAACACTGTCCCAATGTGTATAAATAACACTGCCGTAATGTGTATAAATAACACTGCCCCAAAATGTAGAAATACCACGGCCCCAATGTGTATAAATAACACTGCCCCAATGTGTATAAATAACACTGCCCCAATGTGTATAAATAACAGTGCCCCATGGTGTATAAATAACACTGCCCCAATGTGTATAAATAACACTGCCCCAATGTGTATAAATAACACTGCCCCAATGTGTATAAATAACACTGCCCCAATGTGTATAAATAACACTGCCCCAATGTGTATAAATAACACTGCCCCAATGTGTATAAATAACACTGCCCTAATGTGTATAAATAACACTGCCCCAATGTGCATAAATAACACTGCCCCAATGTGTATAAATAACCCTGCCCTAATGTGTATAAATAACACTGCCCTAATGTGTATAAATAACACTGCCCCAATGTGCATAAATAACACTGCCCTAATGTGCATAAATAACACTGCCCTAATGTGTATAAATAACACTGTCCCAATGTGTATAAATAACACTGCCGTAATGTGTATAAATAACACTGCCCTAATGTGTATAAATAACACTGCCCCAATGTGTATAAATACCACGGCTCCAATGTGTATAAATAACACTGCCCAAATGTGTATAAATAACACTGCCCCAATGTGTATAAATAACTCTGCCCCAATGTATATAAATAACTCTGCCCCAATGTGTATAAATAACAATGGCCTTAGTGTCTATAGTGATAATACTTTAGGATTTAGCCACACGTTCTGTCAGATTCAGTCTTTGATGGTGTGGACTGTAATTGCTGCTGTTCTTCCTTCTCTATTTTATCTCCACTCTTGGTTTGGAGTAACTGATCGTGTGGTCGCTCCCTCAAGGTGAATAAAACTCTGCCATAAGGTGTGTAAATAATTCTTATAGACATAAAAAAAAACAAAATAGAATCGGGGAAATGTCTTATTTTTAAATAATCAAATGTTATTATGTACAAAGATAATTAATCTACAACAATTCAGTTCCCCATGAATCTCTGGACATTATCATAAATAGGTGGTAAAGGTCCAGTGCCATCCTGAGGGTCCAGTGCCATCCTGGGAGTCCAGTGCCATCCTGGGGGTCCAGTGCAATCCTGGGGATCCAGTGCAACCCTGGGGGTCCAGTGCAATCCTGGGGATCCAGTGCCATCCTGGGGGTCCAGTGCCATCCTGGGGGTCCAGTGCAATCCTGGGGGTCCAGTGCAATCCTGGGGATCCAGTGCCATCCTGGTGATCCAGTGCCATCCTGGGGGTCCAGTGCAATCTTGAGGGTCCAGTGCCATCCTGAGGGTCCAGTGCAATCCTGGGGGTCCAGTGCAATCCTGGTGATCCAGTGCCATCCTGGTGATCCAGTGCCATCCTGGGGATCCAGTGCCATCCTGGGGGTCCAGTGCAATCTTGAGGGTCCAGTGCCATCCTGAGGGTCCAGTGCAATCTTGAGGGTCCAGTGCAATCCTGGGGCTCCAGTGCAATCCTGGGGGTCCAGTGCAATCCTGAGGGTCCAGTGCCATCCTGGGAGTCCAGTACAATCTTGAGGGTCCAGTGCCATCCTGGGGGTCCAGTGCAATCCTGGGGGTCCAGTGCAATCCTGGGGATCCAGTGCCATCGTGGGGGTCCAGTGCCATCCTGGGGGTCCAGTGCAATCTTGAGGGTCCAGTGCCATCCTGAGGGTCCAGTGCAATCTTGAGGGTCCAGTGCCATCCTGAGGGTCCAGTGCCATCCTGGGGATCCAGTGCAATCCTGAGGGTCCAGTGCCATCCTGGGGATCCAGTGCCATCCTGAGGATCCAGTGCCATCCTGGGGGTCCAGTGCCATCCTGGGGGTCCAGTGCCATCCTGGGGGTCCAGTGAAATCCTGGGGATCCAGTGCCATCGTGGGGGTCCAGTGCAATCTTGAGGGTCCAGTGCCATCCTGGGGGTCCAGTGCCATCCTGGGGATCCAGTGCCATCCTGAGGGTCCAGTGCCATCCTGGGGGTCCAGTGCAATCCTGAGGGTCCAGTGCCATCCTGAGGGTCCTGTGCCATCCTGGGGATCCAGTGCCATCCTGGGGATCCAGTGCCATCCTGAGGGTCCAGTGCCATCCTGGGGATCCAGTGTAACCTCCCCGCTACATCCATGGGGAAGTGAATGGTTGTAAATTAATTATCTTTGTACATAATAACATAATAACATCTTGAATACAATATTTTTATGGTGTTAAACAATTAACCCCTTAACCCCTCCCCACCTTCAAAAATCTAGCATTTTTTTTATTTTTCCATGCACAGACCAGTGTGTTTCCTGCTTAGCAAATTGCACTTCATATTGCTAGTATGTAATATTCTATGCCGCGTACAAGGAAGCCGGAAAAACATTCCAAATGCAGTGAAATTGGCACAATAATTTTTTTGTTTCATCTTCTGGCGATAATAATTCAGTGCACAGAGCTGTGGCTGGTGTCATTTTTTGCGAACGTTGATGGCCTTTTAAATGTTTCTATTTTTAGGACTGTACAGCCTTTTGATCACTTTTTATTAATTTTTTTTACATTTTACAAATTGGCAAAAAGGTGCCATTTTCGAGTTTGGGCGCTATTTTACATTACGGGGTTAAAACGCTGTGAAAAACCGTTATTATATTTTGATAGATCAGGCATTTTCTGGCATGTTCTTTGTGAAGGATTCGGGTCTTCCGGCGATTCACTAAGGTAGTGCGCCCAATGTCCATCAGGTGTCGCTGCTGCGCTGAAGTCCGTCGGACTTCACTGGAGTTCGCGATCCGTTGCTGGGTGCATGTAAGTGCATGTCAAGCGACACTTTTTTTTTTTTTAATACGGTTTTTCCGAATCCGTCAGGTTTTCCGACGGCCATGTTACCTGCAAGCCGGCGCCGATGCGCCACAATCCCATCATGTGCGCCAAAAACCCGGGGCAATTCAGGGAAAATTGGCACAAAACGGTAAAATTCGGGTAACCCGATGGAAAAACACGATCCGGGCCCTTAGTAAATGACCCCCAATGTGTTTATGAAATTTACTGTTTTTTTATTAGAATTTTTAGTTTTTTTTAAATAATTGTTTTTTAACTTTTTTTTTTTACTATTTTTCAGTATTCCTAGGGTACTTTAACCCCAGGTTGTCTGGTTGATCCTACCATTTGCTGCCATACTACAGTGTATAGGCATTCTAATATCGCACATTGTAATGAATAGGATAAAACGAGACAGCCTGGGGTCTTCGGGAAACCCGTGGCTATCATGGCAACCAATCCATGCCCCACGATAACGTCACAGGGAGCAGCGATCTTAACCAAGATGTCGGCGCCCATGAGGGTGCTACCAATAAGTGTTTGATGCAATATGCAGCAAACACTTACCGGCTATGGAGAGGGCTCAGCCCGTGAGTCCTCTCCATGCAGACTTAGCCGACGTCACGCATCAGTAAGGGGTTAATTGTCATACATCATACATTGAGCGGGTGCAGAAGCATATCTGTGTGACGTCATACACTGTGCGTGGGCAGAGGGAGATAAGTAACAGCGTTCAAAAGTTATAACCATATAAAGCGGCGCAGGTCAGAATACAGGCTGAACCTTAAGCTACGAAATGGCTGCGCTCCGAAGGGGTTAAACTTTTATCTACGTTGGTTTTGCCGGTTTATGTGAGGTAGTAAATAAAGGCGTGGCCATAATATTTTCCACTTAGCAGGAGTCAGGGTCCGTTACTGTAAATGGGTCGCTGTTTCAATCTTCGCCCTTATAAATCCCATAAGTGGATACGTAACGCTGCCTCCAGTTATAGAACACTTCCATATGACATCACACAATGGGAGGGGGGAAGTCCTGCACAGTGTAACAGCCCGTCATTCTACAGCACTCAGGGGCTCTGGTAACATTCCCAGGAGCCCTTCTGGTCCATTAACATCATTTTAAGAGTTGATTTTAGGAGTTTATGGAAAATATCTGTCATAAATACTGTTTTGAATGAAATTTTACATATTTAACATCAACCCCCCCCCCCCCTATATAACCAACCCATTTTCAAATCTGCCCCCCTCAAACTGAAATGGCTTTTAGGAAGATTGTTAACTCCTTGAGATCTTCATAGTAATTGAATCAAAGGGGCTCATTTAGTAAGGGCTCCGCGGCCGCATTTCCGCCGGGTATCCCAAATTTTTCCATTTTGGGGCTAATTCCGCCGGGATTTTGGCGCAACCGCGCCGGCTTTCTTGCGACAGAAATTGTGGGGGCATGGCCATCGGACAACCCGACGAATTCAGGAAAAAACGCGGAATTTAAAAAACAAAATGTGACGCAAGATCACGCACTTACATGCACCGGGTAGAAGAAGGTGAACTCCGGCGGACCTAAGAGCAGAAGCGACACCTGCTGGATATCGGGAGCACGACCTTCGGCAGATCTGAATCCTCGTCAGACAACGCGGCGTGGAATAGGGTCTGGACCTGGTAAGTAAATGAGCCCCAAAAAATATTTTAAAAAAATCGACTTCTGGTCCAACTGCTTTTCCTGGGATAGACTTGTAGGGATCAGTTTTGCTTCAGGTCCCAATGCTATTTCATGGTGGGTCCACGGCATCGGTGTCATACAATACTCACTGTATAATGTCCTCATGTGCAGCGTCATGCAAACCTGGGCAGGGGCACACGGGCGGGTGAGACCGGTGCAGTCAGTGGGGTGATCCGCAGTCCTGAGACATGTTATACACTCCAGACAATTACCTGGAAATCACAGAAGAAGAAGAAGTGGCAGTAGTAATATTAGTAGTAGCCGCAGCGGTGCGTGTCACACAAGGTAGGAGACTGTGTAGTAATAATAGTATTAGTAACAGTAGTAATATTAGTAGTACCCGCAGCGGTGCGTGTCACACAAGGTAGGAGACTGTGTAGTAATAATAGTATTAGTAACAGTAGTAATAATAGTAGTAGCCGCAGCGGTGCGTGTCACACAAGGTAGGAGACTGTGTAGTAATAATAGTATTAGTAACAGTAGTAATATTAGTAGTAGCCGCAGCGGTGCGTGTCACACAAGGTAGGAGACTGTGTAGTAATAATAGTGTTAGTAACAGTAGTAGTAATGGTACTGGTAGCAGGGGGCACAGCAGAACAGTATAGAACATCACATCACCTACCCTATGGGATCCAAAGAGAGAGAAAAAAGGGACAGCCCATTGCCCCGCCCACAGGCACTGTATAATGTGGACCTGCTCCCCCCCCCCCCACAAAGTGAAAAGCCTCCTTTTTGTGGCCGGCTCTTCTATATGCTCATTTAATGTCCATAATGCAACTCCGCAACATAAATGAAGTTTTATTTTTATCCCACCTTTCCGTACCCCTCACATTCATGTCCCTCTTTACTTCCTTTTTGTTTCTTTTTGTTTACGTCCCCCCCAACACCACAAAAAAACTATGACATAGTTTTCCAAAATCCCCCTCCCATTTTGTCCCCTCTCCTTCTCCGCTCATTGTGGTCCCCTGCCCTCAATCCCCCTCACATTTTTCCTCTTGGTCCTCCACCCCCCTTATACTGTGGCCTCCTGTCCTCCAGCAATCAGATTGTGGCCTCCTGTGCTCCATACCCCTCATACTGTTCTCCATGTCCTCCATTCCCCTCATATTCTGGCCAATATCCTCCATCCTGATCATATTGTGGCCCTCTGCCCTCATTCTCCCTCAGATAGATAGTAGCAACTTACCTGAAGCCATCAGTAGGGTTTGGGTGGAGAGGATCAGTAGGAGACTCATGGTGGAGCAGGTTCTGATGTGATTTGGCTTCTTTTCATGTAACATCAGGCGGAGGTCCCCGGGGAGGCAGCGCAGGACACAGGTGTCTTCACCCGTCACAGAGGAGCAAAACAAAGTCTAAGATAGAACATTAAATGGAAGAAAAACAAGTTCAGTCCTGGTCACACACTGGTCACTTATTGGATACCTATCTGTTTAAATAGCGGTCACTAAATTGTGAAGTATTGGGAAAGTACCAGATCCCACTGATCACATGTTGGTCAGGTACAGGTCACCTTCTAGTAACATGTAGGTCAGGCATTGGTTAGGTACAGGTCACCAGGGGTGGGTTAAGACTAACATGAACCTTTTGTTGCATATATATTAAGGCCCCTTCAAGTCTGAAATTGCTTCCTTTATATGGTACCAGAAGCTTCTTGGGGAATGGAGGATGAGTTCCTTCTTTCAATCTGAGATTTCAGGAGGTTCTTCAAAGATTCATGTGTACATGTGTATTGAGAGCAGGATCAAATGTAGGAGGATTTCATGGCTGAAGGTCCTTCTCAGTATACAAATGTGTGGGTGGCTATGAGCCCGTTAGAAGGCTTGTGCCTCAGGTAACCACCCAAACTGGTCATCATCTACTCCTGGTCATCATCCAGTGACATGCAGGTCAGGTACTGGTCTCCTCCTAGTGACATGCAGGTCAGGTACTGGTCTCCTTCTAGTGACATGCAGGTCAGGTACTGGTCTCCTCCTAGTGACATGCAGGTCAGGTACTGGTCTCCTTCTAGTGACATGCAGGTCAGGTACTGGTCTCCTCCTAGTGACATGCAGGTCAGGTACTGGTCTCCTTCTAGTGACATGCAGGTCAGGTACTGGTCTCCTTCTAGTGACATGCAGGTCAGGTACTGGTCACCTTCTAGTGACATGCAGGTCAGGTACTGGTCTCCTTCTAGTGACATGCAGGTCAGGTAATGGTCTCCTTCTAGTGACATGCAGGTCAGGCACTGGTCACCTCCTAGTGACATGCAGGTCAGGTACTGGTCTCCTTCTAGTGACATGCAGGTCAGGTACTGGTCTCCTCCTAGTGACATGCAGGTCAGGTACTAGTTTCCTTCTAGTGACATGCAGGTCAGGTACTGGTCTCCTCCTAGTGACATGCCGGTCAGGTACTGGTCTCCTTCTAGTGACATGCAGGTCAGGTCACTGGTCACCTCCTAGTGACATGCAGGTCAGGTACTGGTCTCCTTCTAGTGACATGCAGGTCAGGTACTGGTCCCCTTCTAGTGACATGCAGGTCAGGTACTGGTCTCCTTCTAGTGACATGTAGGTCAGGTACTGGTCCCCTTCTAGTGACATGCAGGTCAGGTCACTGGTCACCTCCTAGTGACATGCAGGTCAGGTACTGGTCTCCTTCTAGTGACATGCAGGTCAGGTACTGGTCTCCTTCTAGTGACATGCAGGTCAGGTACTGGTCACCTCCTAGTGACATGCAGGTCAGGTACTGGTCCCCTTCTAGTGACATGCAGGTCAGGTACTGGTCTCCTTCTAGTGACATGCAGGTCAGGTACTGGTCCCCTTCTAGTGACATGCAGGTCAGGTACTGGTCACCTCCTAGTGACATGCAGGTCAGGTACTGGTCTCCTCCTAGTGACATGCAGGTCAGGTACTGGTCACCTCCTAGTGACATGCAGGTCAGGTACTGGTCTCCTCCTAGTGACATGCAGGTCAGGTACTGGTCTCCTTCTAGTGACATGCAGGTCAGGTACTGGTCTCCTCCTAGTGACATGCAGGTCAGGTACTGGTCACCTCCTAGTGACATGCAGGTCAGGTACTGGTCTCCTCCTAGTGACATGCAGGTCAGGTACTGGTCACCTCCTAGTGACATGCAGGTCAGGTACTGGTCTCCTCCTAGTGACATGCAGGTCAGGTACTGCTCCCCTTCTAGTGACATGCAGGTCAGGTACTGGTCTCCTCCTAGTGACATGCAGGTCAGGTACTGGTCTCCTCCTAGTGACATGCAGGTCAGGTACTGGTCACCTCCTAGTTACATGCAGGTCAGGTACTGGTCTCCTCCTAGTGACATGCAGGTCAGGTACTGGTCTCCTTCTAGTGACATGCAGGTCAGGTACTGGTCTCCTCCTAGTGACATGCAGGTCAGGTACTGGTCTCCTTCTAGTGACATGCAGGTCAGGTACTGGTCTCCTCCTAGTGACATGCAGGTCAGGTACTGGTCACCTCCTAGTTACATGCAGGTCAGGTACTGGTCTCCTCCTAGTGACATGCAGGTCAGGTACTGGTCTCCTCCTAGTGACATGCAGGTTAGGTACTGGTCTCCTTCTAGTGACATGCAGGTCAGGTAATGGTCACCTTCTAGTGACATGCAGGTCAGGTACTGGTCTCCTTCTAGTGACATGCAGGTCAGGTACTGGTCTCCTTCTAGTGACATGCAGGTCAGGTACTGGTCACCTTCTAGTGACATGCAGGTCAGGTACTGGTCTCCTCCTAGTGACATGCAGGTCAGGTACTGGTCTCCTCCTAGTGACATGTAGGTCAGGTACTGGTCTCCTTCTAGTGACATGCAGGTCAGGTACTGGTCTCCTCCTAGTTACATGCAGGTCAGGTACTGGTCTCCTCCTAGTGACATGCAGGTCAGGTACTGGTCTCCTCCTAGTGACATGTAGGTCAGGTACTGGTCTCCTTCTAGTGACATGCAGGTCAGGTACTGGACTCCTTCTAGTGACATGCAGGTCAGGTACTGGTCACCTCCTAGTGACATGTAGGTCAGGTACTGGTCACCTCCTAGTGACATGCAGGTCAGGTACTAGTCTCCTTCTAGTGACATGCAGGTCAGGTACTGGTCACCCTCTCGTGACATGCAGGTCAGGTACTGGTCTCCTCCTAGTGACATGCAGGTCAGGTACTGGTCTCCTTCTAGTGACATGCAGGTCAGGTACTGGTCTCCTTCTAGTGACATGCAGGTCAGGTACTGGTCACCTTCTAGTGACATGCAGGTCAGGTACTGGTCTCCTCCTAGTGACATGCAGGTCAGGTACTGGTCTCCTCCTAGTGACATGCAGGTCAGGTACTGGTCACCTCCTAGTGACATGCAGGTCAGGTACTGGTAACCTCCTAGTGACATGCAGGTCAGGCACTGGTCACCTCCTAGTGACATGCAGGTCAGGTACTGGTAACCTCCTAGTGACATGCAGGTCAGGTACTGGTCTCCTTCTAGTGACATGCAGGTCAGGTACTGGTCTCCTTCTAGTGACATGCAGGTCAGGTACTGGTCTCCTTCTAGTGACATGCAGGTCAGGTACTGGTCTCCTCCTAGTCACATGCAGGTCAGGTACTGGTCTCCTTCTAGTGACATGCCGGTCAGGTACTGGTCTCCTCCTAGTGACATGCAGGTCAGGTACTGGTCTCCTTCTAGTGACATGCAGGTCAGGTACTGGTCTCCTTCTAGTGACATGCAGGTCAGGTACTGGTCTCCTCCTAGTGACATGCAGGTCAGGTACTGGTCTCCTTCTAGTGACATGCAGGTCAGGTACTGTATACATCCTTACTAGAAAGTTTTTTTTCCCTTTTATTAACAAAATGGGCACGAGCATAACATGTTACATGGGGCAGAGAAATCTGGGAAGATTAAAGGAACATCTTCGATCACATCCTCGAGACATGAAAGCCAATCAGTGCCCGGCAGGCTAATGTGATGTCACAGGCCAATAAAAACAGGCAGCCATTTCCAATCTCGTCATTTCACACTGCATGTGCTGCCTGTAGCCTCCATCTGCTTGTGTGTCAGTTCTTGTGGTTCTGTATACCCAAAATTTCAAGTGTTTTTTGTTGATAAAGTAGATATCAAGAAATCTGTTTCAAATCAACATATTAGGTTAATCAATATGTCAGAGAGAATGGTGGCAGGGGACATCACAGTATAGGTGACTCTGTGAGGCCAGAACTGCCCGTGTCATTTAGCGCCAGTGTGTTGATTAGCAACCCAAAGGTTCTCTATTGGTTGACTAGGTCATCCACTTCCTTCCAAATGACAACCCCAGACAAGAGTCCATGGGTTCATCAGATACAACCCTTAGTTGGCATGCCCAGGAGCAGGTCACCTGTACTCAACCACTACTAGGTGGTCTGGGCTCAGGGACACTATACAGCAAGGATAAATTCTTTGAGGACAGTCAGCTGCTGCTTCACAGTGAATAGGTGGTTCAGCCATCCACTGCTTTGTTTAGTAGGCGGGAAAGTAGAGATGTGGAAAGTGGCACGGGAGGTTAGGTTGCACTTGCAAGTAGTCAGTCTGTGGATCCTGAGACCAAATTGAAGATGATGTAGTGGATCGCACTTGGGAGTCAGGTGAAGCCAGGGCTTCATCATTGTCAGGAGAAGAGGGGGGCAGCTTGCGCGTCATGCAGCAAAACAGGCAGCAAGTCGCTACTGTGGCCGTGAGTCAGCAGGGTGGCAGCAATGCGAGGACGTGAGCCAAACGACCAAAGGGGTACAAAACCCACTTCACAATTCCAATTAAGCAGTGGCACAGGGGCTCAGCGAGGCACCGGAGTTAGTAGTCACTCAGTGCTGGCAGTCACTCAGTGGTGGCAGTAAAATCACCAACTCGGCCGAGTGTGTGTAAATGTAGAATCTGCAGGCAGAAAGTGAAGCGTGGCCAGGGAGCTAACATTGGCCTGGGAGAAACGTGACACAGATTTGGTGGTCCATCCTGCCGCCGCAGCAACAGCAGCAGCACCTAGTGGCACATTTCAGCCAGTCAAGGCTCCAGCACCTCTGCCGAAGGGAGCTATTTTTTTCTTTTTACATAATCTCCCGGTCCAGATGCTCCTGTTCCTCGCTACACATTGGTCCAGTGGTTGTTGCCTGAGGCGATTACAAAGCGACAACTGTATGTGTCCAGCCATCCTAAGGTTCAGAAGCTGACCGTGCTCCTGTCCAAGTTGTTGGTACTGCAGTATGGGCTCTGTACCCTTCAGATATGTATAACAGAAGGTGGGCCAGTCCTTGAGCTTATCGGTTTCTTCCAAGGTACACAGCAGTGCGGACGTGTGGAGCTGTACCCAGCCACACCAACAACTTGAACAGGAGATGTCGCTTTCTCCTCCATGTTGTCAAACTGCTGCTCCTGTGCCAATGTCCGCCTCCTTCCCCACCACCTCAGCCTCCACAAGTTTAAGTGTTGCTCCATCATACCACATGTGCAGGGCACAGCAGTGTCACACAGTTCTACACCTGTTTTTTCTGGGCAAACAAAACCACACAGGGGAGGAACTGCTCTGCGTCATCCAAGAAGAAATCAATGTGTGGCTTTCTAAACGACAACTGCAAATCAGAACCATGGTGACAGACAATGGGAGGAACATGGTGTCCGTGCTGCACCGAGGAGGGATGGTCCATGCGCCCTGCATGGCGCACATGTCCAATCTGGTTGTCAAAAGGTTCCTGAAGTCTTTGACTCATCCGCAAGGTATTCTAAAAATGGCCAGGAAATTGTGCATGCACTTCAGCCATTCTTACAAAGCCAAGTACAACCTCCTCGAGTTGCAGCGGCAGAATGGCCTACCCCAACATAGCCTGATATGCGATGTTTCCACCCATTAGAATTCTAGCCTCCATATGTTAGACTGCCTGTATGAACAGAGAAAAGCCATTAATGATTTTTTGATGATGCAAGCGGACCGTAGGACTCCCCTGTGTAACTTTGATGTGCTCCTGTCCAAGTTGTTGGTACTGCAGTATGGGCTCTGTACCCTTCAGATATGTATAACAGAAGGTGGGTCAGTCCTTGAGCTTATCGGTTTCTTCCAAGGTACACAGCAGCGCGGACGTGTGGAGCTGTACCTAGCCACACCAACAACTTGAACAGGAGACGTCGCTTTCTCCTCCATGTTGTCAAACTGCTGCTCCTGTGCCAATGTCCGCCTCCTTCCCCACCACCTCAGCCTCCACAAGTCTAAGTGCTGCTCCATCATACCACATGTGCAGGGCACAGCAGTGTCACACAGTTCTACACCTGGTTTTTCTGGGCAAACAAAACCACACAGGGGAGGAACTGCTCTGCGTCATCCAAGAAGAAATCAATGCCTTCTGTCAGGATCAGTGGATCCTCTGGACCACCGCGGGAGATGGAACTAGCCGAAACCTAGGACCGGAATCCAAGTGGCACCTGGTTTTCACCAGAGCCCGCCGCAAAGCGGGTTGGACTTGCTGCTGCAGGATACCACCAGGTTGTTCCCAGGCGTGACCAGCCCGCAGTGGCAGCCGAGGTCGAGGTACCTTGTAGTCAGGTCCAGGCTCGGGGTCAGGGCAGGCGGCAGAGATGCGAGGTCAAGTCCAAATCCAGGGTCAGCAACGGGAGGTCCAGGCAGGTGGGAACGGGAACACAGGCACACGGAACACAGCAACACGGAGGAACTCGGGTAACAAGGCTACACAGGGCTTGGGAGCGGAGACACACAGGAACGCAGGAATACACAGGAACGCAGGAATACACAGGAACGCAGGAATACACAGGAACGCAGGAATAATCACCAGGAAGCTTTCTCTTAGGCTGTGAGGCACAAAGATCTGGCAAGGAACACAGGAAGAGGCAGGATTCTTAAAGGTGAGGTGTTCAGCCAGTGCACCAATTAGCGGTGCGCTGGCCCTTTAAATTTTCGACAGGAGCCGAGTGCGCGCCCTAGGAGGCGGGGACGCACGCACACGGCAGTCCGGGGAAGCGCAGGAGCCGGGAGAGGTGAGTGAGACCGGGCAGCAGCGGGGGCACATGGAGGAGCACGGATGCGCCCGCGATCCGAGACAGGGATCGCGGAAGCACCCGTGACAGTACCCCCCGCCCCCTTCGGCCTCCCTCTCTTCTTGGGCCTTAGAAAACATTGGAGCAGGCTCTTGTCCAGGATGTTATCCTCTGGCTCCCAAGATCTCTCCTCAGGACCAAATCCTTTCCAGTCTACCAGAAACAACCGCCTACCTCTCACAGTCTTAGTATCCAGGATCTCTTTCACCTTGAAGACATCGGTGGAATAAGCTTGTGGTGCCGGAGGAGGAGTAATTTGTCGGTTGAAGCGGTTGAAGATGACTGGCTTAAGGAGAGAAACGTGGAAAGAATTAGGAATGCGCATGCTAGGAGGCAGACGCAACTTGTAAGCCACCGGGTTGATGCGACTGAGAAATTCAAATGGACCCAAGAACCGGGGTCCCAATTTATAGCTCGGGATCTTCAGCCGAACATACTTGGCGGACAGCCAGACCCTGTCACCAGGAGCTAAAACAGGAAATGGTTGGCGTCTTTTGTCTGCTTGACGCTTGGTCTGGGCTGTAGCTCGGAGCAATGAGGTGTGGACTTGCTCCCAGATGGCTTTCAGATCACGTACCAGGTCCTCCACAGCAGGAACATCTGCAGACGTGGATAACGGAAGAGGAGGCCGAGGATGCAGTCCGTAGTTAATAAAAAAGGGAGCAGAACCGGCAGAAGTGGAGTCCAGGGAATTGTAAGAGAACTCCGCCCACGGTAGAAGAGAGGCCCAGTCGTCCTGACGGGCAGAGACAAAGTGGCGGAGATAGCAACCTAAAGTCTGATTCACCCTCATCACTTGGCCGTTAGTCTGTGGGTGATAGGCAGAAGAGAAGTCCAAGTTCACCTGCAACTGGTTGCACAGAGATCTCCAGAATTTGGACACAAACTGAACTCCTTGATCCGAGACGATGTGCTGAGGGAGACCATGAAGCCGGAAAATATGCTGGAAGAAGAGGCTGGCGAGACGTGGAGCAGAAGGCAAACCTGGTAGAGGGACAAAGTGAGACATCTTCGAAAATCGGTCAGTCACCACCCAGATAACGGTGTTGCCAGAAGATGGCGGTAGATCCGTAACAAAGTCCATAGCCACATGAGACCATGGGCTGGTAGGCACGGGTAACGGCAACAGAAGACCAGCAGGTTTTAGTCGTGAGGGCTTGTTGCGGGCACAAGAGGCACAGGAACCCACAAAATCCTGATCGTCCTTGACCAAATCACGCCACCAGTAGAATCGGGAAATTAAGGCCACAGAGCGCTGCACCCCAGGGTGCCCAGCCACACGAGAAGAATGTCCCCAGGTCAGAATCCTCTTTCGGAGACCAGGTCGCACATAAGTCTTGCCGGGAGGCAGCTGCCGGAGGTCCACCGGCGCGGCAAGCACAAGTCTCTCTGGAGGAACAATATGCCTCGGAGCAGAGTCATCCCCCATAACATCAGAAGCACGGGACAAGGCGTCAGCCTTGATGTTTTTCTCTGCAGGACGAAAATGGATTCGGAAGTCAAAGCGAGAAAAGAAGAGGGACCACCGGGCTTGACGTGGATTCAAACGATGAGCCGTCTGAAGATACTGAAGGTTTTTGTGGTCCGTGAAAATGCTGACTGGAAATCGGGCTCCCTCCAGCAGATGACACCACTCTTCCAAAGCCAGCTTGATGGCTAGAAGCCCCTGATCTCCAATGGAATAATTTCTCTCCGCGGAGGAGAAGGTTTTGGAGAAGAGTGAGTGTTCGTCCCCTGGGACCCTTCTGGGTAAGGACTGCCCCAGCACCCACGGAGGAGGCATCAACCTCCACCAGGAACGGCTTTTCAGTATCCGGTCCGGTAAGGACTGAAGCGGAGGAAAAAGCAGTTTTTAATTTCGTGAAGGCTTCTTCTGCTGCTGGTGGCCAGACACAGGGATTAGCACCCTTTTTCGTTAGCGCCACCATCGGCGCGACCAAAGATGAAAAATGTTGGATAAATTGTCTATAATAATTAGCAAAGCCCAGAAATCTTTGTATAGCTCGCAGTCCCACTGGGCGTGGCCACTGAAGAACCGCAGATAACTTGGCAGGATCCATCTGCAAACCTTTATCAGAAATTATGTAGCCAAGGAATGGAAGGCTCCTCTGATGAAAGTGGCACTTCTCCAGCTTGGCATAGAGGTGGTTTGTCCTGAGGCGGGTGAGAACTTGCCGTACATGAGACTGGTGGGACTCCAGATCGGCAGAATACACAAGGATGTCATCCAGGTAAACCACAACACAACTGTACAATAAGTCTCGGAAAATCTCATTTACAAATTCCTGGAAAACGGCTGGCGCATTACAAAGTCCGAAGGGCATAACTAGATATTCAAAATGCCCATCACGGGTGTTAAAGGCGGTCTTCCACTCGTCACCCTTCCTGATGCGGATGAGGTCGTAGGCCCCACGAAGATCCAATTTGGAAAAAATTCTTGCACCCCGCAGACGATCAAATAGCTCCGTGATAAGCGGCAGAGGATAGCGGTTCTTAACGGTGACCTTGTTAAGACTGCAATAGTCTATACAGGGGCGGAGAGAGCCATTGTTTTTAGTGACAAAAAAGAAACCAGCGCCAGCTGGCGAGGAGGATTTGCGGATGAAACCTCTTTGCAGATTTTCCTTAACATATTCCGACAAAGCGGCAGTCTCAGGAACCGAGAGCGGATACACCCGACCCCGTGGTGGAGAAGATCCAGGCAGCAGGTCAATGGGGCAATCATAGGGACGATGTGGAGGAAGGGTCTCGGCTTGTTTTTTAGAAAACACGTCTGCAAAGTCCCGGTACGGAGCTGGAAGTCCCTCCAGAGGCTTGGGAGACAAGGTAGCAGTCCTGACAGGGAGCGGATGTGGAACCGTCATGCAGCGTGAGGAGCAATCCGGAGAATCTCCCCAGAAGACCAGTCCAGAACAGGGTCATGATGCTGCAACCAGGGGAGACCCAGCAAGAGAGTGGAAGTACACTGTGGCAGCACAAAAAAGGAGAGTCTCTCTTTATGTAATGCACCAACTTGAAGGAGCAGGGGTTCAGTGCGAAACCAGATAGGCACGGAGAGAATCTGGCCACTGACTGAGGCAATGGACAAGGGCTTCTCAAGACGAACCACCGGGAAGTGATGCAGGGCGACCAGTGCAGCATCTACAAAGTTCTCTGTGGTGCCCGAATCCAGGAAAGCGGAAACCTGGACCGGAGTACCGGTGCCAATGCTGAGGAGCACAGGGAGAATCAGGCGTTGAGAAGCTTTATTCACACCTAGGGACGCTTCTCCTGAGAAGCCTAGGTGCTGGCGTTTCCCGGGCGTTGGGGACGTACAGGGCAAGTCCCGAAGAAGTGCTGTGGGCTGGCACAATACATGCACAAGTTCTCCTGACGTCGTCTGGAACGCTCTTGTAGAGTGAGCCGGGTTCGGTCAACCTGCATGGGTTCCTCAGCAGAAGATTCAGGTGGGGGCTGGAGCGGCCTTTGGAAGACTGGCGCCAGGCAAGAAATGCGTCTAACACGGCCTTGCGGATACTCGGAGCGTAGTTCCTCAGCTCGCTCCTTAAACCGAACATCAATTCGAGTGGCCAAGGTGATGAGGCCACTCAGAGTAGATGGAAGCTGCCAGTGCGTCCTTGACCTGCGCAGAGAGCCCTTTCTTAAATGTAGCGATGAGGGCTGCATCGTTCCAAGCAAGTTCAGAAGCCAGGGTGCGGAATTAAACTGCGTACTCTCCCACCGATGAGTTGCCCTGACACAGGTTCAACAATGCAGACTCCGCAGAGGAGGCTCGTGCTGGTTCCTCGAAGACTGACCGGAACTCTGACAGAAACGCAGTGAGGCTAGACACAACCGGGTTATCTCTGTCCCAAAGCGGAGTAGCCCAGGCCAGGGCTTTCCCGGAAAGAAGGCTGAGAACAAATGCCACCTTGGACCGCTCTGTGGCAAATTGCGACGGCATGAGTTCTATGTGCAAGGAGCACTGGGTTATGAAGCCCCTGCGCATCTTGGGATCTCCATCATACTTGCCGGGCAAAGAGAGGAGTAGCCTGGGTTCAGCAGCAGGAAGATAAGCCGGGGTGACACATAGTAATGATGAGAGGAGGATAAAAGGAAATCCGCACAGGCAACTTGGTAGAAGTTTAAAAAGGTTTCTTGAGGCTTTATTAATTACATATTAAAAATGTGACATCACGATAGGAAAAAAGGCAAGTAGTAGGTGACGCGTTTCGGACAAAAGGTGTCCTTAGTCACCTTTATGACTAAGGACACCTTTTGTCCGAAACGCGTCACCTACTACTTGCCTTTTTTCCTATCGTGATGTCACATTTTTAATATGTAATTAATAAAGCCTCAAGAAACCTTTTTAAACTTCTACCAAGTTGCCTGTGCGGATTTCCTTTTATCCTCCTCTCATCATTACTATGTGTCACCCTGGATCCAGACCAGGAGTTCATCGCATCCAGCACGGCCATTGATCGGGACGTTTCCACTGAAGGGTGAGCACACACTTAAAACTTTTTCATTTTTTTCCTATACATTATAAGCCGGGGTAGCAGGGGTCGCAGCGGCCGCTTCAAAAGACTGTTGCTGATGTTGGGTAGCTAGTAGTTGTTGTAGCATGGCGGTGACTTGCTCTAGCTGATTCCGCTGTGCTGCAATCTGCCGGGACTGGTGGATCACGATGGTGGCGAGATCAGGATGACTGGGAGAAGGAGCCTCGGCGGGATCCATGGCTGGATCTTACTGTCAGGATCAGTGGATCCTCTGGACCACCGCGGGAGATGGAACTACCCGAAACCTGGGACCGGAATCCAAGTGGCACCTGGTTTTCAGCAGAGCCGCCGCAAAGTGGGTTGGACTTGCTGCTGCAGGATACCACCAGGTCGTTCCCAGGCGCGACCAGCTAAGGTCGAGGTACCTTAGCAGAAGACGGTCTCGTAGTCAGGTCCAGGCTCGGGGTCAGGGCAGGCGGCAGAGATGCGAGGTCAAGTCCAAATCCAGGGTCAGCAACGGGAGGTCCAGGCAGGTGGGAACGGGAACACAGGCACACGGAACACAGCAACACGGAGGAACTCGGGTAACAAGGCTACACAGGACTTGGGAGCGGAGACACACAGGAACGCAGGAATACACAGGAATGCAGGAATACACAGGAACGCAGGAATACACAGGAACACAGGAATAATCACCAGGAAGCTTTCTCTCTTGTGAGGCACAAAGATCCGGCAAGGAACACAGGAAGAGGCAGGATTCTTAAAGGTGAGGTGTTCAGCCAGTGCACCAATTAGCGGTGCGCTGGCCCTTTAAATTTTCGGCAGGAGCCGCGCACGCCCTAGGAGGCGGGGCCGCGTGCATACGGCAGTCCGGGGAAGCGCAGGAGCCGGGAGAGGTAAGTGAGACCGGGCAGCAGCGGGGGCACATGGAGGAGCACGGATGCGCCCGCGATCCGAGACAGGGATCGCGGGAGCACCCGTGACACTTTCTAAACGACAATTGCAAATCGGAACCATGGTGACAGACAATGGGAGGAACATGGTGTCCGTGCTGCACCGAGGAGGGATGGTCCATGCGCCCTGCATGGCGCACATGTTCAATCTGGTTGTCAAAAGGTTCCTGAAGTCTTTGACTCATCCGCAAGGCATTCTAAAAATGGCCAGGAAACTGTGCATGCATTTCAGCCATTCTTACAAAGCCAAGCACACCCTCCTCGAGTTGCAGCGGCAGAATGGCCTACCCCAACATAGTCTGATATGCGATGTTTCCACCCATTAGAATTCTAGCCTCCATATGTTAGATCACCTGTATGAACAGAGAAAAGCCATTAATGATTTTTTGATGATGCAAGCGGACCGTAGGACTCCCCTGTGTAACTTTGATGTCAGCCACTGGCAGCTCATGCATGACACCTGCCGTTTGCTCAGGCCCTTTGAAGAGGCCATGTTATTTGTCAGTTGTCAGGACTGCTGTATAAATAACATCATTCCATTGCTTCATGTCCTGGAACAGATGCTGCAAAATCTGTGTGGTCAGGGCACTGGAGAAGTGGAGACAACAACTCATGGCCACATGAGTCCATTGGGGCTGAACTGGAGGAGGAGGATATTAGAGCACAAGCAGAGTCTGGTGAAATCAGTGGTTTTTCTACTCAGGTGACAGGAGAGGAGGAGCAGGAGCAACCGGAGGAGGTAGAAGATAAGGCAGATGTCCCAGAGGCACCATCACCATTTACAATAAAGATGGAGGCAGGGAGTCCATCAGAGTCACATGCACAAATGGCCTGCAGCATGCTGCTTTGTCTAACTAGTGACAACCGAGCAGTCAACATAGGGATGACTTTTGGCTCTCCACCCTCTTGCTACCGGTCAAAAAGTGGTGCCTTTTTTCCAGCTGCCAAGAGGGAGGAAAAATTTGCAGACAGTTGGCCACTGCCTATGTGCGCCATTGTCCATCCTCTGTCAGGTCTGACCAGGGGATTCCTGGAAGTCATCTCTCATGTACTACTGCCACGGATGCTGTAGGGAGATAGGGGGGTAGGAGTCTAGAGACCTTAATGAGAAGCTCCCTTCACCCGCCACCAGCAGCAGCAGACCCTGCACCAGCAGGTAGAGGAACCCCTGGACTACTGGGCAGCCAAACTTGATGTGTGGCCGCAACTAGCGGAGTTTGCAGTAGAGAAGCTGTCCTTCCCGGATACTCTGTGTGGCATCAGAGCGAGTGTTCAGTGCGGTGGGAGCCATCGTTACCCCAAGGAGAACCCGCTTGTCCAACCGTAATATGGAGACACTGACTTTTGTCAAGGTGAATCAGGCGTGGATTGGCCTGGATTTTAACAGACCAATGCCTTATGTATCAGATTAGGTCAGCCATGACGCCTCCCCCAAACAATGAGAAAGGAATCTGGATTCTAACCACCTGCCTCAGACACTATTCTGATCCTGCCACCCGCCTGATGCCAAAAATCTGCTGCCCGTTGCTCCATATGCCTCCCACTATCTTTTACTGGGACTGGAATTGTCACTTTCTGACCTCATGCCGCTGCTGCCAGAACCTCCACTCTCTGTCATTGTGCCACTATGTGGCCTACTGTGTTGCTACCACCACCAGAATTTGTCATTGTGCCACTCTCTGGCCTCATGCTGCTGCTATTGCTGCCACCCACCTACACACACTGTGATTGTGCCACTCTCTGACCTCCTACTTCTGCCGCCACCTCCTCACTTTGTCATTGTGCCACACTGTGGCCTACCATGTTTAATAATAATAATAATAATAATAATAATAATAATAATAATAATACTTTATTATCCCAAGCGGGAACTTAAAGTGTCACCTCTGCAATACATCAAATTGACAGAACATCACATATATAACACATCACATATAAAAAGAACTCACATGAAAAGAACACATATACAATAAAACAGAGTAAAAAACACCAATACACATAAGTAAATTTCACCCAATATTCAATAAATAGTTACTTAAATAAATTATAAAAGTAATAAAATAGAACCCATTTTTCCAACAGTCTTATTTTCTAAAACATTCCTATTTTCCCCCCAATTGCGGCATTTGACAGCTCGAGAGCAGCCGGTATAAACGTCTTTTTAAATCTCTCCGACCTGCACCGCAAGAGAATAAAACGGGAGCTAAAACCACTAATCTGTGCCTGCAGCACGCCATACATTGGATGATCACTGTTATTTATAATTTTTTCCAATTTCCTTATTATCCTGCATTGTACAAGTTTCTCCCATCTATCAAATTGCAGACCTACTATCGAGGAGGCTTTCTTAATTATTTTATCCATCTTTTGACAATCCCTACTAGAAATACAGTTGCCCCAAGCCACTAGGGCAAATGCAAATGCACTCACCATAACCGTATTATAGAAACCGACCAACATAGTCCTAGGGACATCAAATGCCCTTAGTCTACGTAAAAAGAATAGATTACTATTAGCACGCCTGGAAACCTTTTCTATATGCTCATGCCAGCTTAATTTATTGTCAATGATCACGCCCAGATATTTATAGCTACCAACCTGCTCCACTTCAGTCCCTGCTATATTAAGTGGTTTGGGCATAACGCCCTTTTTTCTTGAAAAATCTGTAACCAATTCTTTCGTCTTGTTTACGTTTAATACGAGACCATTTGAGCTGCACCATTCGGTAAACGTATTCACTGACTCTCGGTATTCACCGTCGTCCCCCTCTGTGATACAGCCCACCATTACCGAATCATCCGAGTATTTCTGTAGAAAACAGGCCGAATCATTTTTCCTAAAGTCCGAAGTGTATAAAATAAACAAAAAAGGAGCTAACACAGTACCCTGAGGGGCCCCCGTACTGCACACCACCTCATCAGACCATATGTCACCCAACCTAACCCTCTGTGGTCTGCAGCGCAGATAAGTCATCAGCCATTTGATCATGGTTGGTTCTATCTGCATAACCTGCAGCTTCGACTCTAGCAATGCTGGAATGATCGTGTTAAATGCGCTGCTGAAGTCAAAAAAAGTCAAGCGTACCTCTGTTTTGGGGGATTCAAGATGAGCACATACTCTATGTAACAGGTTGATTAATGCATCATCTACTCCCAACCCACACCGATATGCAAATTGTAATGGGTCTACAAAATCCTTCACTACACTAGATAAGTGCCGCATAACCAGTCTTTCTAAGATTTTCATGACCACCGGGGTCAGCGCTATTGGTCTGTAATCGTTTAACGTTTTCGGTCGAGGGACTTTATTCACAGGAACTATGACTGAAGTTTTCCATAAAGTTGGCACTATTCCACATTGTAGGCTCATATTAAATAAATGTGTAAAAACCTCACCTAGCTCTCTACAGCACGTTTTCAGGACTCTGTTGTCCAACATGTCTGGGCCTCCAGCTTTACTAGATTTTATCCGTCCTAATTCTAGTACCACATCCTCGACTTTAATCGGTGGCATCATCTCCCGTTTTCCTCCCTCGAAGTGTTCCCCCTTTAGATTTACATCATCCCATACAATACTTCCTGACACTATGGAATTACTCATCTCATCAAAACGATTAAAAAAATTATTCAATTCATTGGCCTTCTCTATATCCCCTACTGCCCCTTCAGTTCGCGTTGGTATACCTGTAATTAGTTTTAAACCCTTTGTATTCTGCTCAGACAGCTTATTTTCTAGTCTCTTTTTATATGCAGCTTTGCACTCTCGGATTTTATTTTTCACATCCTTCAATAGGCTTCTATAGGAGTCCTCATCACCAGTCAAGAAAGCCCGCCTCTTCAACCCCAACAATTTCTTAAGTTCTCCGGTCATCCAAGGTTTATTATTTGCAAATATTTTGACCCTTTTTTCTGGCACTATACTGTCTACGCAAAACCTGATATAGTCAGTGACCAAGTTAACACCCAGGTTTACATCACCCTGAGCTTCACCACATAACAGCTCCCAATCCGTAGTTGCAAAACAACATTGCAATTCCTCTTCCACCGCCCCTGACCATTTACGTACCACTATCTCCTTGGGAGGGAGTCTTTTTAGGACCGGGCGATATCGTGGTTTAAGAAAAATCAAATTATGGTCAGAATTTCCCAAGGGCGGCAGTGTCACAGATTTGTAAGCATCAGTAGTGTTAGCATAGAATAAATCAAGTATATGTACTCCTCTAGTAGGCCTAGTCACATACTGTGTTAGATTTGACCATATACCCGCTTTCCTGACATGGTTGAAGTCCCCAGTTATGATTAGTAAAGCATCACTATTAGAGATGAGCGAACACTAAAATGCTCGGGTACTTGTTATTCGAGACGAACTTTTCCCGATGCTCGAGTGCTCGTCTCGAATAACGAACCCCATTGAAGTCAATGGGAGACTCGAGCATTTTTCAAGGGGACCAAGGCTCTGCACAGGGAAGCTTGGCCAAACACCTGGGAACCTCAGAAAAGGATGGAAACACCACGGAAATGGACAGGAAACAGCAGGGGCAGCATGCATGGATGCCTCTGAGGCTGCCTAATCGCACCATTATGCCAAAATTATGGGCAACAGCATGGCCATGACAGAGTGACAGAATGAAGCTAGATAGCATCTAAAACATCCAATAATTGACCCTGACACTATAGGGGACGGCATGCAGAGGCAGCGGCAGCAGCGGCAGGCTAGAGAGTGGCATGGCGACATACCCTAAATGGACTCAGGCTTCAAACCAATGGGTGGCAGAGAGGAACCAAAGGAGGTGAGCAAGAAGCGCTCAAATAATATCGGTACATGATAAAAGTTTGCCAGTATATTTTGTGGATTACACAGCAGGGTGGCGACAAAGTTAACATGGAAGCCATGAAAACAACCCAAAATTCTGCCTGACACAGCTCGTTTGATAAGGGGACCATGTATGGAGGCAGTGAACTAGTAGTAGATTAAAGGTGCTGCAGTTAAAACTATGTTAGTTGGATCTTGGCATGGAGCTGGCGCTCCGCTGCCAGGCGAGCTTTCGCCAATCCAAGCCCCTGTCTATAGGCTACTCCCCAAACAGCACTTCTAAGAACCTTTTGTATAAGATCAAGTGTAGTAGCGTTCTTATAAGTTTAGGATATGGCGGGTGAGGGGAATGTAAACAGATGCGCAAGAAGCGCTGAAATAATATCCGTAAATGGTAAAAGTTTGCAAGTATATTTTGTGGATTACACAGCAGGGTGGCGACAAAGTTAACAACTTTGATGTGGAATGCCCTGTAATAGCTCTTGGGCGGTGTGCCTTTTATCGCCTAGGCTCAGCAGTTTCAGCACCGCCTGCTGTCGCTTAGCGACGGCACTGCTGCTGTGCCTAGAGCTACCGACTGATGGCGCCATGCCCACGGATGGTAATTCGGAGGAGGAGGAGGTGGAGGAGGGGTGGGAGGAGGTATAGTAGGCCTTTGAGACCTGGACCGAGGTAGGCCCCGCAATTCTCTGCGTCGGCAGTATATGACCAGCCCCAGGGTCAGACTCGGTCCCAGCCTGCACCAAGTTAAGTGTAGTAGCGTTCTTATAAGTTTGGGATATGGCGGGTGAGGGGAATGTAAACAGATGCGCAAGAAGCGCATGATGCGCATGGAGCTGGCGTTCCGCTGCCAGGCGAGCTTTCGCCAATCCAAGCCCCTGTCTCTAGGCTACTCCCCAAACAGCACTTCTAAGAACCTTTTGTATAAGATCAAGTGTAGTAGCGTTCTTATAAGTTTAGGATATGCCGGGTGAGGGGAATGTAAACAGATGCGCAAGAAGCGCTGAAATAATATCCCTAAATGGTAAAAGTTTGCCAGTATATTTTGTGGATAACACAGCAGGGTGGCGACAAAGTTAACAACTTTGATGTGGAATCCATGAAAACAACCCAAATTTCTGCCTGACACACCTCGTTTGATAAAGGGACGATGTATGGAGGCAGCTATATGGACGACTTTTGGAGGTAGCAATGGAGACAACGTGTGGAGGCTGCTATGGAGACAATTTAATTTGGATAGTGCCTGTATGTGGCAGTCCCAAACATTTTTCAAACCAGAGGAGCAGGTAGGTGGCCCTCCAGTAAAATGGGATAGATTGAGTGCCTGTATGTGGCAGTCCCAAAAATGTTTCAAACCAGAGGAGCAGGTAGGTGGCCCTCCAGTAAAATGGAATAGATTGAGTGCCTGTATGTGGCAGTCCCAAAAATTCTTCAAACCAGAGGAGCAGGTAGGTGGCCCTCCAGTAAAATGGAATAGATTGAGTGCCTGTATGTGGCAGTCCCAAAAATTGTTCAAACCAGAGGAGCAGGTAGGTGGCCCTGCAGTAAAATGGAATAGATTGAGTGCCTGTATGTGGCAGTCCCAAAAATTGTTCAAACCAGAGGAGCAGGTAGGTGGCCCTGCAGTAAAATGGAATAGATTGAGTGCCTGTATGTGGCAGTCCCAAAAATGTTTCAAACCAGAGGAGCAGGTAGGTGGCCCTCCAGTAAAATGGAATAGATTGAGTGCCTGTATGTGGCAGTCCCAAAAATTGTTCAAACCAGAGGAGCAGGTAGGTGGCCCTGCAGTAAAATGGAATAGATTGAGTGCCTGTATGTGGCAGTCCCAAAAATGTTTCAAACCAGAGGAGCAGGTAGGTGGCCCTCCAGTAAAATGGAATAGATTGAGTGCCTGTATGTGGCAGTCCCAAAAATTGTTCAAACCAGAGGAGCAGGTAGGTGGCCCTGCAGTAAAATGGAATAGATTGAGTGCCTGTATGTGGCAGTCCCAAAAATGTTTCAAACCAGAGGAGCAGGTAGGTGGCCCTCCAGTAAAATGGAATAGATTGAGTGCCTGTATGTGGCAGTCCCAAAAATTTTTTAAAACAGAGGACCGGGTAGGTGGCCCTCCAGAAAAATGGAATAGATTGAGTGCCTGTATGTGGCACTCACAAAAATTGTTTCAAACAGAGGACCGGGTAGGTGGCCCTCCAGAAAAATTAAATGCATGAAGTACTATAGCAAGAGCCAGTGGGCCCTGTCAAAAAATAGCCATTTTCCTCTGCTTTACTGTACAAAGAGGAGGAGAAGGAGGAAAATGAGGAGGAGGAGGAGGAGTGGATCAATTATTCAGGTTGAGCTTCCTTCACCTGGTGGAGATTGGAAATTCTGAGAAATCCAGCCTTTATTCATTTTAATAAGCGTCAGCCTGTCAGCGCTGTCAGTCGACAGGCGTGTACGCTTATCGGTGATGATGCCACCAGCTGCACTGAAAACCCGCTCGGACAAGACGCTAGCGGCAGGGCAGGCAAGAACCTCCAAGGCGTACAGCGCCAGTTCGTGCCACATGTCCAGCTTTGAAACCCAGTAGTTGTAGGGAGCTGTGTGATCATTTAGGACGATGGTATGGTCAGCTACGTACTCCCTCACCATCTTTCTGTAAAGATCAGCCCTACTCTGCCGAGACTGGGGACAGGTGACAGTGTCTTGCTGGGGTGACATAAAGCTGGCAAAAGCCTTGTAAAGCGTACCCTTGCCAGTGCTGGACAAGCTGCCTGCTCGCCTACTCTCCCTCGCTACTTGTCCCGCAGAACTACGCACTCTGCGCTGTCAGAAGGGAAATACTGTTTCAGCTTGTGCACCAGGGCCTGCTGGTATTCATGCATTCTCACACTCCTTTCCTCTCCAGGGATGAGAGTGGGAAGATTTTGCTTGTACCGTGGGTCCAGGAGAGTGAACACCCAGCATGAAATCTGCCATATGCGCCAGAGTACCAACGCGTAAGAATTCACTCCCCTCACTGGCCTGACTGTCCATTTCCTCCTCCTCCAACTCCTCCAACTCCTCTTCTTCTGCCCATACACGCTGAACAGTGAAGGACTCAACAATGGTCCCCTCTTGTGTCTCGCCAACATTCTCCTCCTCTTCCTCCTCATCCTCCTCCACCTCCACCTCCTCCGATATGCGCTGAGAAACAGACCTCAGGGTGCTTTGGCTATCAACAAGGGAATATTCTTCCCCCGTCTCTTGTGACGAGCGCAAAGCTTCCGACTTCATGCTGACCAGAGAGTTTTTCAACAGGCCAAGCAGCGGGATGGTGAGGCTGATGATGGCGGCATCGCCACTGACCATCTGTGTTGACTCCTCAAAGTTACTCAGCACCTGACAGATATCAGACATCCACGTCCACTCCTCATTGTAGACTTGAGGAAGCTGACTGACCTGACTACCAGTTCTGGTGGAAGTTGACATCTGGCAGTCTACAATCGCTCTGCGCTGCTGGTAAACTCTGGATAACATGGTCAGTGTTGAATTCCACCTCGTGGGCACGTCGCACAACAGTCGGTGAGCGGGCAGTTGGAGGCGGCGCTGCGCTGCCCTGAGAGTGGCAGCATCTGGGCTGGACTTCCTGAAATGCGCACAGATGCGGCGCACCTTCGTGAGCAAATCAGACAGATTGGGGTATGTCTTGAGGAAACGCTGCACTATCAGATTTAACACATGGGCCAGGCATGGCACATGTGTCAGTCTGCCGAGTTGCAGAGCCGCCACCAGGTTACGGCCGTTGTCACACACAACCATTCCCGGCTTGAGGTTCAGCGGTGCCAGCCACAGATCAGTCTGCGCCGTGATGCCCTGTAATAGCTCTTGGGCGGTGTGCCTTTTGTCGCCTAGGCTCAGCAGTTTGAGCACCGTCTGCTGTCGCTTAGCGACGGCACTGCTGCTGTGCCTAGAGCTACCGACTGATGGCGCCGTGCCCACGGATGGTAGTTCGGAGGAGGAGGTGGAGGAGGGGTGGGAGGAGGAGGAGGCATAGTAGGCCTGAAACACCTGGACCGAGGTAGGCCCCGCAATCCTCGGCGTCGGCAGTATATGAGCAGCCCCAGGGTCAGACTCGGTCCCAGCCTCCACCAAGTTAACCCAATGTGCCGTCAGCGATATATAGTGGCCCTGCCCGGCAGCACTCGTCCACGTGTCCGTGGTCAGGTGGACCTTGTCAGAAACGGCGTTGGTCAGGGCACGGATGATGTTGTCTGACACGTGCTGGTGCAGGGCTGGGACGGCACATCGGGAAAAGTAGTGGCGGCTGGGGACCGAATACCGAGGGGCGGCCGCCGCCATGAGGTTGCGAAAGGCCTCGGTCTCTACTAGCCTATAGGGCAGCATCTCCAGGCTAAGCAATCTGGAGATGTGCACATTAAGGGCTTGGGCGTGCGGGTGGGTTGCACTATATTTGCGTTTCCGCTCCAGCGTCTGGGGTATGGAGAGCTGAACGCTGGTGGATGCTGTGGAGGATCGTGGAGGCGACGATGGGGTTTTTGTGCCAGGGTCCTGGGCAGGGGGCTGACTAGCAGCTGACACAGGGGAAGGAGCAGTGGTGTGCACGGCCGGAGGTGAACGGGCTTGTTGCCACTGAGTGGGGTGCTTAGCATTCATATGCCTGCGCATACTGGTGGTAGTTAAGCTAGTAGTGGTGGAACCCCTGCTGAGCCTGGTTTGGCAAATGTTGCACACCACAGTCCGTCGGTCATCCGGTGTTTCCTTAAAGAACCTCCACACTTCTGAAGATCTAGCCCTCGCCGCAAGAGCCCTCACCACGGGAGCTTCACTAGTTGACAGTGGCGCTGATGCACCAGCTCTGGCCCTGCCTCTCCGTCTGGCCCCACCACTGCCTCTTCCAACCTGTTCAGGTCGCGGACTCTCCTCCGTCTCAGAAGCACTGTGTTCACCCGGCCTCTCAACCCAGCTTGGGTCTGTCACCTCATCATCCTCCGATCCCTCAGTCTGCTCCCCCCTCGGACTTCCTGCCCTGACAACAACTTCCCCACTGTCTGACAACCGTGTCTCCTCATCGTCGGACACCTCTTTACACACTTCCACTACGTCAAGAAGGTCATCATCACCCACAGACTGTGACTGGTGGAAAACCTGGGCATCGGAAAATTGCTCAGCAGCAACCGGACAAGTGGTTTGTGACTGTGGAAAGGGTCCAGAAAACAGTTCCTCAGAGTATGCCGGTTCAAATGCCAAATTTTCCTGGGAGGGGGCAGACTGGGGGGGAGGAGGCTGAGGTGCAGGAGCTGGAGGAGTGGGGATTTCGGTGACATGGGTGGACTGCGTGGAAGACTGACTGGTGGTGGACAAATTGCTCGAAGCATTGTCAGCAATCCACGACATCACCTGTTCGCACTGTTCTGGCCTCAACAGTGCTCTACCACGAGTCCCAGTAACTTCAGACATGAACCTAGGGAGTGTAGCTCTGCGGCGTTCCCCTGCTCCCTCATCAGCAGGTGGTGTCTCACCCCGCCCAGGACCACGGCCTCTGACCCCTGCAGTAGTTGGACGCCCACGTCCCCGCCCTCGTCCTCTACCCCTAGCCCTCGGGTTAAACATTTTTAAAATGAGAGTTATAACTTTTTTTTTTTTTTTACTTCTTTTTGTTTTTTTTTTGTGTTTTTTTGTGTTTTTTTTTTTTTTTTGTGTTTTTTGTTTTTTTTTGAGTTTTTAAAACCAAACAATCCTATCCTATTGCTATGGCTATTTTCTAGCCAAGTATCAAAGGAAGCACACTACTATGCCAGATGAGATGACACTGAGTTAGTGCCTAATAGAAATCCAACCCCTACTGAATTTTGCCACTTCGGCCTTTGCTATGGATATGTGCGCCACTAAGCGCAGAACACAGCGGTCGCAAGTCTCACTACAAATTGCTCAGAATTGGCAAGTACATGCACTGCAGAAACTACAGCCACCAGCAGATCAACCAGAAATCAAATATATAGAACGCTACTGTAGGCTTCAAGAAGCTGTTTGTATTCTCCTATGGCTATTTTCTAGCCAAGTATCAAAGGAAGCACACTACTATGCCAGATGAGATGACACTGAGTTATTGCCTAATAGAAATCCAACCCCTACTGAATTTTGCCACTTCGGCCTTTGCTATGGATATGTGCGCCACTAAGCGCAGAACACAGCGGTCGCAAGTCTCACTACAAATTGCTCAGAATTGGCAAGTACATGCACTGCAGAAACTACAGCCACCAGCAGATCAACCAGAAATCAAATATATAGAACGCTACTGTAGGCTTCAAGAAGCTGTTTGTATTCTCCTATGGCTATTTTCTAGCCAAGTATCAAAGGAAGCACACTACTATGCCAGATGAGATGACACTGAGTTATTGCCTAATAGAAATCCAACCCCTACTGAATTTTGCCACTTCGGCCTTTGCTATGGATATGTGCGCCACTAAGCGCAGAACACAGCGGTCGAAAGTCTCACTACAAATTGCTCAGAATTGGCAAGTACATGCACTGCAGAAACTACAGCCACCAGCAGATCAACCAGAAATCAAATATATAGAACGCTACTGTAGGCTTCAAGAAGCTGTTTGTATTCTCCTATGGCTATTTTCTAGCCAAGTATCAAAGGAAGCACACTACTATGCCAGATGAGATGACACTGAGTTATTGCCTAATAGAAATCCAACCCCTACTGAATTTTGCCACTTCGGCCTTTGCTATGGATATGTGCGGCACTAAGCGCAGAACACAGCGGTCGCAAGTCTCACTACAAATTGCTCAGAATTGGCAAGTACATGCACTGCAGAAACTAAAGCCACCAGCAGATCAACCAGAAATCAAATATATAGAACGCTACTGTAGGCTTCAAGAAGCTGTTTGTATTCTCCTATGGCTATTTTCTAGCCAAGTATCAAAGGAAGCACACTACTATGCCAGATGAGATGACACTGAGTTATTGCCTAATAGAAATCCAACCCCTACTGAATTTTGCCACTTCGGCCTTTGCTATGGATATGTGCGCCACTAAGCGCAGAACACAGCGGTCGCAAGTCTCACTACAAATTGCTCAGAATTGGCAAGTACATGCACTGCAGAAACTACAGCCACCAGCAGATCAACCAGAAATCAAATATATAGAACGCTACTGTAGGCTTCAAGAAGCTGTTTGTATTCTCCTATGGCTATTTTCTAGCCAAGTATCAAAGGAAGCACACTACTATGCCAGATGAGATGACACTGAGTTATTGCCTAATAGAAATCCAACCCCTACTGAATTTTGCCACTTCGGCCTTTGCTATGGATATGTGCGCCACTAAGCGCAGAACACAGCGGTCGCAAGTCTCACTACAAATTGCTCAGAATTGGCAAGTACATGCACTGCAGAAACTACAGCCACCAGCAGATCAACCAGAAATCAAATATATAGAACGCTACTGTAGGCTTCAAGAAGCTGTTTGTATTCTCCTATGGCTATTTTCTAGCCAAGTATCAAAGGAAGCACACTACTATGCCAGATGAGATGACACTGAGTTATTGCCTAATAGAAATCCAACCCCTACTGAATTTTCCCACTTCGGTCTTTGCTATGGATATGTGTGCCCCTAAGAGCTAAACACAACGGTAGCAAGTCCCCCTGCTAATTCCTCACAAAATGGTAAAAGATGCAAATTAAAATAAAAAAAGTAGAACGTTATTGTAGCCCTAAGAAGGGCTGTTGGGTTCTTTGAGAATCACTCCTGCCTAACAGTAAGCTAATAGAACACCCTAACGCTTTCCCTGACCAGCAGCAGCTCTCTCCCTAGCGGCATCCAGAGACAGAATGATCCGAGCAGCGCGGCCAGCGGCTAGTCTATCCCAGGGTCACCTGATCTGGCCAGCCAACCACTGCTATCGACGTGTAAGGGTACCACGTCATGCTGGGTGGAGTGCAGAGTCTCCTGGCTTGTGATTGGCTCTGTTTCTGGCCGCCAAAAAGCAAAACGGCGGGAGCTGCCATTTTCTCGAGCGGGCGAAGTATTCGTCCGAGTAACGAGCAGTTTCGAGTACCCTAATGCTCGACCGAGCATCAAGCTCGGACGAGCATGTTCGCTCATCTCTAATCACTATATCTGCCTTGTAGTTCACCAACCACATCCTGAATTACTGCGAGTGCCGTATCATAATTGGCCGATGGTGGAATATATATACCAACCAAGATTACGGCAGAGAACTCCCTCGGAAGATAGAAGGGCCTCATCACCAATGCTAAGATCTCCACGTCACCACAGCAATGTTTAATTCTCACTGTAATATGTTCGGCTAGACACCATCCCTGATTTACATAAATAATAATACCTCCTCCTTTTTTCTTTCCACTACTTCTACAATCCCTATCTCCCCTGACCTGGGAGAAACCTGGTACACCAATCAGGCTATCCGGGATCATATCTTCCATTAATGACTCAGTGAAACACATAATACAGCACTTCAACAATTCATTATCATTCATGACCAGAGAATGTAATTCGTCCATTTTGTTACTTAAAGATCTTACATTTCCCGTTAACACCGAAGGGACAAACGGTCTCATCCCCCTTTTCTTCTGTTTACACTTAAAGCCTGCCCTTGTTCCCCGAAACGGTCTCCTAATTTCTCTTGGTATATCTTTACAATTCATATTCCTCCTAGGTATAGATTTCTTAATCTCTAAGAGTACATGACGCGTAAACCTAATTCTGCTGTTCTCCTTAGAATGCATATAATCATTTTCCGTTTCCTCCCCATATTTATAAAAACCGGGGTTGAGATTCCCTAATCTCAAACCCATATTAGTCACAAGTATATCTACATTGTCCGATCTAGACCTTGACAAGCATTGAGCAGAAATTGCAGCATTAGTTTGCACCCGGACCTCCTTATTCAGACCGCAGTACGGGGCCATAAGGGGGTGGAACAAGCACCCGCCATGGATGGAGCCCAAGAGAACCCCCATCCTCTGATAGAGGTAGCCCAGACTCTCCACAGCCCCCAGAGATATCTCACCAGGTAGACCTCGGCAGCAACGGGCTGGGTCCAGAAGCAGAGACCACAAACAGAGCGGGATACTTCCGCCCACCCCCAGTACAAAGTACAGAGGCAGAACAAAACTCCACACTCTAAATGCCTGCAAGACCCCATATTCCCGGACGCCCCAGGACCCCATTACAGGGCTGACTGCACCAGCAATTGGTACCATCAAATCACCCTGGGAGATTTTCCTCCTCAGTTCGTTAGGCCACAGTGGGAGACAGTCTGAGACGCAGGGATCCTCTCCTCCCATCCCTAGGCATTGGCCCATCCTCCCCCCACCAGGGACCCCATACCTTGGATCCAGACTTTGGCGGTCCCAGTTCATACTCCGGCCTCTCCAGTCCCACGTCCGATGTCTTCCCTCGTGAACCAGTCCAGCACAAGGTACAGCAGGTCCTCGAGGTAGTCCAGATCTTGGCGGTAATCCAAAACAATAGGGTCCAGATGTTATAGTAGTCAAATATACATAGGGTGGGCACAAATCCAGATCTTGGCGGTAGTCCAAAATAATAGGGTCTAGATGTTATAGTAGTCAAATATACATACGGTGGGCACAAATCCAGATCTTGGCGGTAGTCCAAAATAATAGGGTCCAGATGTTATAGTAGTCAAATATACATACGATGAGCACAAATGGACCTTCAGCCACCCAAGCAGTCGCTGCAAATACAGGCGATCCCCGGCAATCCCTGCACTGGCGGCAGGGACGGAGGCTCCCAGGCAATCCAAACACGGACGTCAGAAGGTCCCCAGCCGTCCCAGACAGCAGCAACACAGGACCCAGGGTTCCCCAGCAGTCCAAGCAGCAGCGGTGTAGGTAAGGAGTCCCCAACAATCCAAGTCCACATAAAGTACAGGACAGGACCGGACAGGACAGGACAAATGACAAGGAGGGGGGGAGGCGGACAAACAAATCTCCTTAGTCCACAACCGGGGACACGGGCCGCTGATCCAGCAGCACGCGGACCGCAGCCGCAGCCAACCCCAGGCAGGTCCTCAGCCGGGGACACGGGCCGCCGCACCAGCAGCACGCGGACCGCAGCCGCAACCAGCCCCAGGCAGGCCACGCCGACCGGAACGCACACCAGGCACCGCGCCGGCCACAGCACACGTGGCAAAAGCAAGTCACACCGGGGGCGAGGAAGGAGGACGGGGATGTCGGGGAGCCGGCACCCGAGCAACAACAGCGCCCGGACCGGACAGGAGCAGGAGCAGAGTGACGTGCAGCCGCTTCCGGCGCAGTATGATGTCGCAGTATGGAACGCCTTGTTAGTAACGCCTCCAGAATTTGTCATTGTGCCACTCTCTTGCCTCATGCTGCTGCTACTGCTGTCCCCCACCTACACACACTGCGACTGTGCCACTCTCTGATCTCCTGCTCCTGCTGCCACCTCCACAATTTTTTATGGTGCCACTCTGTGGCCTACCATGTTGCTGCCACCATCAGAATTTGTCATTGTGCCACTATCTGGCCTCCTGATGCTGCTGCCGCCACCTACACACACTGTGATTGTGCCATTCTCTGACCTCCTGCTGCTCTCACAACCTCCACACTTTGTCATTCTGCCACTCTGTGGCCTAGGATGTTCCTGCGTCCTCCATAATTTGTCATTGTGCCACTCTGGGCCTACTCATGCTGCTGCCAACTGACCGCTGTCTCCCTGGCACACTCTGTGATTTCCATAATGCTGTTTTCACCCTCCACCACTCTATGACATTGCCACTATGTTTGGTTTTTCCCCTTCATTTCATCTGTCAGAAGGAATGAAAAGCTTCAGGATTGATAGCCAAAAGTAGGAGTGGATACAGAACACAGAGGACATACAAATATCCCACTTACTGGTCATTTCTGTTTTAGATCAACTTCGGTTTGTTTTTGGCTTTAGTAATACTGATGGATTATTGACGAATTGAAAGCGGACACTGATGGATGAAAGAAGGGCAAAATCATCAAAACCCTCTGCCGACACTCTCTCCACTCTTTTGGGGGGTTTCTACATGTATCAGAACAGGTTCTGTCGTAATCTAGGGAATCATCTGATGTCAGTCTAAAAGGAGTGCACTCTGTGATGCTATAGCGGGATCTTGTCCCTCACCAGTCCTTTTAAGCTGGCACAGACGTTACCTTGTGAGGCTGCATTCCCGCTTCACTTATTTGGGCGAGTTGGCCTATGTAATTGCCCATGTAATTGAAGAGTGAAGCGATTCTAAGAGCCGCGGCTCTTGAAAGCTGTGACCAAGAAAGACCTGGTCACGGCTAATATCACCACCTTCTTTGCCGAGTTCCGGTCCGTCTTTCAGGAAACAGCCCGAGTTTCTTCTGCTGAGACCGCCCTGCTGATCTTGCTTCAAGGGAACTCATCTGTTGGTGACTATGTGGTTCAGTTCCGTACCCTGGCTTCTGAGCTTGCCTGGAATGAAGCCGCCAGTCAGATCATAGACGCCCTGTCTGCACCGGACCTTCCGTCTAAGCTGAGTGAACAATTCTTTCTGGCCACTCAATTAGACATCCGTATTACTGAGCGCTCGGAGGACGATGTCTGGAACAACTGCAAGTCAGGACCCCTCGTCCGCCCCGCTTGGCTCCAGTCTTCCAAAGATCACCTCAGCCGTCGTTTTATGTGCTCCCCCGTGGTTGCAGCAACACACTTCGGTGCTCGACTCGCAGACTGGGGAAATCCTAAGCTGAGGACTGGTGTCCATTATGTCCATAATGTCTTCTGTGGACTCTCCCAAGCAGCTGGCAAGCTTTCCCGCTACTTATAAGGATTTTGCAGGTGTCTTCTCTGAGAAGCACGCAAAGATGCTGCCATCACACCTCCCCTATGGCTGTCCCATAGACCTGCTGCCAGGTACATCTCCTCCTTGAGCCTACATCAAGGAGAATTTGCAGAAGGAATTCATCCGCAAGTCGTCTTCTCCTGCTAGTGCTGGATTCTTTTTTGTGGCCAAAAAGGATGGGTCCCTCCGTTCGTGCATCGATTACCAAAGCCTCAATGAAGTCATGGTGAAAAAACATTACCCTTTGCCTTTCATCACTGAGCCAAGGTTTTCAACAAGCTGGATCTGAGAAGGGCATATAACCTCATCCATGAATGATATAAAAAATATCTTCAGAGACTTGCTCTACATTTGTGTCGTTGTCTACTTGGACGATATTCAGGTGTTTTCGCCTGACCTACAGTCTCACATGATCCACGTACAGCAAGTTCTCAAGCGCCTAAGGGCCAATCACTTATATGGCAAGCTCAAGAAATGCCAATTTCATCAGACCAGTCTTCCATTTCTGGGATACATCATTTCTGAGAACAGACTACAGATGGATCCTGCCAAGTTGTCTGCCTTACTTCAGTGGTACCACCTCCAGCACCTGAGGCACATTCCACCGATGTCTATGAGGTGAAAGAGGTCCTGGGCATAAAGTCTGTCAGAGGGAAGTGGTTCTTTCTTGTTGACTGGAAGAGGTTTGAGCCAGAGGTGAGGTCTTGGGAGCCCGAGGACAACATCCTGGATCATGCTTTTTTGCAAAGGTTGTTTCAATCTAAAAAGAAGGGGGAGGCAGAAGGGGGTGGGTACCTCCATGTGCCCCAGTCTCTAACTCACCTGTCCCTGCTCTAGTGGTGGTCCCTGTGATGTCCGCGCTCCGACACGCGTGCTCCCGTGCCCTAGGGCGCGCTTGTCGGCTCTGTAAAATTTTAAGGCAGCTGCCCAGCTGCCTGCCCTGATGAATTCCAGCCCCTTCCTATTTCGCCTTCTGGATCTTTGTGCTTCCACGCCTTAGAGAAAGCTGTATTCTGCTCTTGTTCCCGACCACGAGTTTGCCTTAAGTTTCTGTACTAAGCCTTGGCCACCACCGCGGACAAAGTCGAGCCTGTGGTACAATATGGTGGTACCACACCGCAACAAGTTCAACCTGCTTTGCGGCGGGCTCTGGTGAAAACCGGGTACCACCACATAGACTCCGGTCCCAGGTGTCGGACTATGTCATGGTACACAGGAACCACTACCACCAATCCTGACACAGGCATATTATATAATTTGGTGTATTATATGACTTGGCTGCTGGGAGACTTCCCCCGGCCTTTTATAATTGTTAGAATTAAACATACACTATGAAAGTTTTGGGATGTGGGAGTTTAGTACTCAATATGAAATAAAATGGTTGATATTGAGAGATTTATGGGGCCAAAGGCTTCTTGGAAATGGATAATTTGCTCTGATAAAGTCAGAAAAATCAACTTCATCTGAATTCCTATGTTAGTACTTTTTGATATATGTGCCAATGATGCTATTGTGTGTGGTTATATAACTGTCATTTCTCATGTTACCACCCAAAATCCTTTACACAAGAATTGTGAACCCTCATAGACTGGAAGTGTATGAAATAAAGATACACTGAGTTATGTTCCGTTGATGTTATGTTCAGATCTCCGTTGATGCAACAACATCTTGGCTGTGTCTATGTTATTGGTCGAAGCATTTATTTAATTAATTACTCTCTTTCTGATGATTTAACTAATGTAACAGTTTTGGAGGCCCCAGCAAGATCCTGAAAGAGAAGACCCTCAGTCCATTGACTCAATGCTGTCCTATGCTGAGGGGTTCTTTAATAATTATAATAATATAAATAAATAATAAATAAAAATAATAAAAGCAACGGAAACCTATATCTCTTCTGACTGGACATTTTTATTCTTCAGAAATATTATAGGAGTATAATTGTGTCAGAACTCACAAATTGTTATGATAGGATCAGGTTTCAGGCTTCTTGCTGTAAAACCACACTCAGTGCTGCCTGTGATTGACAGCTCCATTTCTGATCCTGGGAAAGCTGGGTGTGTCTTTGTACTCATTTTGTCTGCAGCTACGATGGAGTGATGGATGGCTGAGCCAGTCAGTACTGGAGGTGGTGTCCATTACTGCCTTATATTCTGCCCAATCCCTTCATTGGGTGCTGGTTATTCAGTCTCCTGGGTCCTCTAGTGCTCTTGCCATTGCGGTTCTTGCTATTCTGTATATTAATTTCTGCTTTGCCTACTGACCATTCTATTTGCTATACGATTCTGTACCTTTGCCACCATCCTGTCTCACTCTTGTGTCGGTTTCTGTGTACCAGTGTGAACACTGGTCTATACCTGTATTCCGGTGACATGTCCGCTCCACCATCCAGCAGCTGCCAGATGAAGTAAGTCTTCCCTGTCATCTTGTAGGGTCTCTCAGGGACCATCAGTTAGGTTCCTGATAGTGGGTTTGCCCTTTCCCGGGAGCGGTTTATCTGCTTTAGGCAGTGCCTTAGCCTGCAGGGACATCCCAGGGTGAGTTTGCCACCACTTACCTAGTCTGACAACTGGTTGTGTTTGCGCGGTTGCTGGACAGGTACTGACAAAATGTGTATATGATTCATAGATGTGATATTTTTTATACCATTGCAGGTAAAGATACAACAAGGAATCCTTGTTTATTTAAATTTGGGCATATTTTATATTTTACATTTTTCATATTTTATATACTCTGACCTATTGGATAACCTAGTCAGTTGCATTTTAGGAGTATAAATAGAGATTTACATGCAAGTCACTCATAGTATAGTATAGTAAAGGTACAACGGAGGAAATATATAACGATTGTTAGTTATTAGAGATGAGCGAACATACTCGTCCGAGCTTGATGCTCGATCGAGCATTAGCGTACTCGTAACTGCTCGTTGCTCGGACGAGTATTTCACCCGCTCGAGAAAATGGCAGCTCCCGCCATTTTGCTTTTTGGCGGCCAGAAACAGAGCCAATCACAAGCCAGGAGACTCTGCACTCCACCCAGCATGACGTGGTACCCTTACACGTCGATAGCAGTGGTTGGCTGGCCAGATCAGGTGACCCTGGGATAGACTAGCCGCTGCCCGCGCTGCTCGGATCATTCTCTGTCTGGATGCCGCTAGGGAGAGAGCTGCTGCTGGTCAGGGAAAGCGTTAGGGTGTTCTATTAGCTTACTGTTAGGCAGGAGTGATTCTACAAGAACCCAACAGCCCTTCTTAGGGCTACAATAACGTTATACTTTTTTTTTTTATTTGCTTGTGGCTGGGCTTGCTGGCACTAGTAGTGCAGCTAGTACCATATTGTGAGGAATTTGCAGGGGGACTTGCTACCGTTGTGTTTAGCTCTTAGTGACACACATATCCACCTCAAACACCAAAGTGGGAAAATTTATTAGGGGTTTGATTTCAATTAGGCACAGTCTGCCAGTTTCTTTTTATTTTACGTTTATTTTTTTCATAACTCAGCGTCATCTCATCTGGCATAGTAGTGTGCTTTAATACTTGGCTAGAAAATAGCCATAGGAGAATCCAAACGGCTTACTTACGCCTACAGTAGCGTTATATATATATTTGATTTCTGGTTGATCTGCTGGTGGCTGTAGTTGCTGCAGTGCATCTACTAGCAAATTGTGAGCAATTTGGAGTGAGACTTGCGACCACTGTGTTTTGCGCTTAGTGACGCACATATCCATCGCAAAGACCGAAGTGGGAAAATTTATTAGGGCCCGGGGTTGTATTTCAATTAGGCACAGTCTGCCATTTCCTTTTTTATTTTACGTTTATTTTTTTCATAACTCAGCGACATCTCATCTGGCATAGTAGTGTGCTTTAATACTTGGCTAGAAAATAGCCATAGGAGAATCCAAACGGCTTACTTACGCCTACAGTAGCGTTATATATATTTGATTTCTGGTTGATCTGCTGGTGGCTGTAGTTGCTGCAGTGCATCTACTAGCAAATTGTGAGCAATTTGGAGTGAGACGTGCGACCACTGTGTTTTGCGCTTAGTGACGCACATATCCATCGCAAAGACCGAAGTGGGAAAATTTATTAGGGCCCAGGGTTGTATTTCAATTAGGCACAGTCTGCCATTTCCTTTTTTATTTTACGTTTATTTTTTTCATTACTCAGCGTCATCTCATCTGGCATAGCAGTGTGCTTTCATACTTGGCTAGAAAATAGCCATAGCAATAGGATAGCATCGTTTGGTTTTAAAAACTAAAAAACACACAAAAAAAAAAAAACACAAAAAAAAGGTAAAAAAAAAATTAAAGTTATAACTCTCATTTTCAAAATGTTTAACCCGAGGGCTAGGGGTAGAGGACGAGGGCGGGGACGTGGGCGTCCAACTACTGCAGGGGTCAGAGGCCGTGGTCCTGGGCGGGGTGAGACACCACCTGCTGATGAGGGAGCAGGGGAACGCCGCAGAGCTACACTCCCTAGGTTCATGTCTGAAGTTACTGGGACTCGTGGTAGAGCACTGTTGAGGCCAGAACAGTGCGAACAGGTGATGTCGTGGATTGCCGACAATGCTTCGAGCAATTTGTCCACCAGTCAGTCTTCCACGCAGTCCACCCATGTCACCGAAATCGGCACTCCTCCAGCTCCTGCACCTCAGCCTCCTCCCCCCCAGTCTGCCCCCTCCCAGCAAAATTTGCCATTTGAACCGGCATACTCTGAGGAACTGTTTTCTGGACCCTTCCCACAGTCACAAACCACTTGTCCGGTTGCTGATGAGCAATTTTCCGATGCCCAGGTTTTCCACCAGTCGCAGTCTGTGGGTGATGATGACCTTGTTGACGTAGTGGAAGAAGTGTGTAAAGAGGTGTCCGACGATGAGGAGACACGGTTGTCAGACAGTGGGGAAGTTGTTGTCAGGGCAGGAAGTCCGAGGGGGGAGCAGACTGAGGGATCGGAGGATGATGAGGTGACAGACCCAAGCTGGGTTGAGAAGCCGGGTGAACACAGTGCTTCTGAGACGGAGGAGAGTCCTCGACCAGAACAGGTTGGAAGAGGCAGTGGTGGGGCCAGACGGAGAGGCAGGGCCAGAGCTGGTGCATCAGCGCCAAATGTGTCAACTAGTGAAGCTCCCGTGGCGAGGGCTCCTGCGGCGAGGGCTAGATTTTCAGAAGTCTCGAGGTTCTTTAAGGAAACACCGGATGACCGACGGACTGTGGTGTGCCACATTTGCCAAACCAGGATCAGCAGGGGTTCCACCACTACTAACTTAACTACCACCAGTAAGCGCAGGCATATGAATGCTAAACACCCCACTCAGTGGCAACAAGCGCGTTCACCTCCGGCCGTGCACACCACTGCTCCTTCCCCTGCGTCAGCTGATAGTCAGCCCCCTGCCCAGGACCCTGCCACAAAAACCCCATCGTTGCCTCCACGATCCTCCACAGCATCCAGCGTTCAGCTCTCCATACCCCAGACGCTGGAGCGGAAACGCAAATATAGTGCAACCCACCCGCACGCCCAAGCCCTTAATGTGCACATCTCCAGATTGCCAAGCCTGGAGATGCTGCCCTATAGGCTAGTAGAGACCGAGGCCTTTCGCAGCCTCATGGCGGCGGCCGCCCCTCGGTATTCGGTCCCCAGCCGCCACTACTTTTCCCGATGTGCCGTCCCAGCCCTGCACCAGCACGTGTCAGACAACATAATCCGTGCCCTGACCAACGCCGTTTCTGACAAGGTCCACCTGACCACGGACACGTGGACGAGTGCTGCCGGGCAGGGCCACTATATATCGCTGACGGCACATTGGGTTAACTTGGTGGAGGCTGGGACCGAGTCTGACTCTGCGGCTGGTCATATACTGCCGACGCCGAGGATTGCGGGGCCTACCTCGGTCAAGGTGTTTCAGGCCTACTATGCCTCCTCCTCCTCCCACCCCTCCTCCACCTCCTCCTCCGAACGACCATCCGTGGGCATGGCACCATCAGTCGGTAGCTCTAGGCACAGCAGCAGTGCCGTCGCTAAGCGACAGCAGGCGGTGCTGAAACTGCTGAGCCTAGGCGATAAAAGGCACACCGCCCAAGAACTATTACAGGGCATCACGGCGCAGACTGATCTGTGGCTGGCACCGCTGAACCTGAAGCCAGGCATGGTTGTGTGTGACAATGGCCGTAACCTGGTGGCGGCTCTGCAACTCGGCAGACTGACACATGTGCCATGCCTGGCCCATGTGTTAAATCTGATAGTTCAGCGTTTCCTCAAGACATACCCCAATCTGTGTGATTTGCTCACGAAGGTGCGCCGCATCTGTGCGCATTTCAGGAAGTCCAGCACAGATGCTGCCACTCTCAGGGCAGCGCAGCGCCGCCTCCAACTGCCCGCTCACCGACTGTTGTGCGACGTGCCCACGAGGTGGTATTCAACACTGACCATGTTATCCAGAGTTTACCAGCAGCGCCGAGCGATTGTAGACTGCCAGATGTCAACTTCCACCAGAACTGGTAGTCAGGTCAGTCAGCTTCCTCAAGTCTACAATGAGGAGTGGACGTGGATGTCTGATATCTGTCAGGTGCTGAGTAACTTTGAGGAGTCAACACAGATGGTCAGTGGCGATGCCGCCATCATCAGCCTCACCATCCCGCTGCTTGGCCTGTTGAAAAACTCTCTGGTCAGCATGAAGTCGGAAGCTTTGCGTTCCTCACAAGAGACGGGGGAAGAAGATTCCCTTGTTGATAGCCAAAGCACCCTTAGGTCTGCGCATATCGGAGGAGGTGGAGGAGGATGAGGAGGAAGAGGAGGAGAATGTTGGCGAGACACAAGAGGGGACCATTGTTGAGTCCTTCACTGTTGAGCGTGTATGGGCAGAAGAAGAGGAGTTGGAGGAGTTGGAGGAGGAGGAAATGGACAGTCAGGCCAGTGAGGGGAGTGAATTCTTACGCGTTGGTACTCTGGCGCATATGGCAGATTTCATGCTAGGCTGCCTATCCCGTGAGCCTCGCGTTCAAAGAATTTATTCCAGCACCGATTACTGGGTGTTCACTCTCCTGGACCCACGGTACAAGCAAAATCTTTCCACTCTCATCCCTGGAGAGGAAAGGAGTGTGAGAATGCATGAATACCAGCAGGCCCTGGTGCACAAGCTGAAACAGTATTTCCCTTCTGACAGCGCTAGCGGCAGAGTGCGTAGTTCTGCGGGACAAGTAGCGAGGGAGAGTAGGCGAGCAGGCAGCTTGTCCAGCACTGGCAAGGGTACGCTTTACAAGGCTTTTGCCAGCTTTATGTCACCCCAGCAAGACACTGTCACCTGTCCCCAGTCTCGGCAGAGTAGGGCTGATCTTTACAGAAAGATGGTGAGGGAGTACGTAGCTGACCATACCATCGTCCTAAATGATCACACAGCTCCCTACAACTACTGGGTTTCAAAGCTGGACATGTGGCACGAACTGGCGCTGTACGCCTTGGAGGTTCTTGCCTGCCCTGCCGCTAGCGTCTTGTCTGAGCGGGTTTTCAGTGCAGCTGGTGGCATCATCACCGATAAGCGTACACGCCTGTCGACTGACAGCGCTGACAGGCTGACGCTTTTCAAGATGAATAAAGCCTGGATTTCTCCTAATTTCCAATCTCCACCAGGTGAAGGAAGCTCAACCTGAATAATTTATCCACTCCTCCTCCTCCTCATTTTCCTCCTTCTCCTCCTCTTTGTACAGTAAAGCAGAGGAAACTGGCTATTTTTTTACAAGGCCCACTGGCTCTAGCTATAGTACTTTATGCATTTAATTTTTATGGAGGGCCACCGACCCGGTCCTCTGTTTTAAACAATTTTTGGGAGTGCCACATACAGGCACTCAATCTATTCAATTTTTCTGGAGGGCCACCTACCTGCTCCTCTGGTTTGAAAACTTTTTTGGACTGCCACATACAGGCACTCAATCTATTCCATTTTTATGGAGGGCCACCTACCTGCTCCTCTGGTTTGAAAACTTTTTTGGACTGCCACATACAGGCACTCAATATATTCCATTTTTATGGAGGGCCACCTACCTGCTCCTCTGGTTTGAGAACTTTTTTGGACTGCCACATACAGGCACTCAATCTATTCCATTTTTATGGAGGGCCACCTACCTGCTCCTCTGGTTTGAAAACTTTTTTGGACTGCCACATACAGGCACTCAATCTATTCCATTTTTATGGAGGGCCACCTACCTGCTCCTCTGGTTTGAAAACTTTTTTGGACTGCCACATACAGGCACTCAATCTATTCCATTTTTCTGGAGGGCCACCTACCTGCTCCTCTGGTTTGAAAACTTTTTTGGACTGCCACATACAGGCACTATCCAAATTGAATTGACTCCATAGCAGCCTCCACACGTTGTCTCCATTGCTACCTCCAAAAGTCGTCCATATAGCTGCCTCCATACATCGTCCCTTTATCAAACGAGGTGTGTCAGGCCGAAATTTGGGTTGTTTTCATGGATTCCACATCAAAGTTGTTAACTTTGTCGCCACCCTGCTGTGTAATCCACAAAATACACTGGCAAACTTTTACCATATATGGATATTATTTCAGCGCTTCTTGCGCAGCTGTTTACATTCCCCTCACCCGCCATATCCTAAACTTATAAGAACGCTACTACACTTGATCTTATACGAAAGGTTCTTAGAAGTGCTGTTTGGGGAGTAGCCTAGAGACAGGGGCTTGGATTGGCGAAAGCTCGCCTGGCAGCGGAGCGCCAGCTCCATGCCAAGAACCAACTAACATAGTTTTAACTGCAGCACCTTTAATCTACTACTAGTTCACTGCCTCCATACATGGCCGCCTTATCAAACGTGCTGTGTCAGGCAGAATTTTGGGTTGTTTTCATGGCTTCCACAACAAACTTGTTAACTTTGTCGCCACCCTGCTGTGTAATCCTCAAAACATACTGGCAAACTTTTACCATTTACGGATATTATTTCAGCGCTTCTTGCGCATCTGTTTACATTCCCCTCACCCGCCATATCCTAAACTTATAAGAACGCTACTACACTTGATCTTATACAAAAGGTTCTTAGAAGTGCTGTTTGGGGAGTAGCCTAGAGACAGGGGCTTGGATTGGCGAAAGCTCGCCTGGCAGCGGAGCGCCAGCTCCATGCCAAGAACCAACTAACATAGTTTTAACTGCAGCACCTTTAATCTACTACTAGTTCACTGCCTCCATACATGGCCGCCTTATCAAACGTGCTGTGTCAGGCAGAATTTTGGGTTGTTTTCATGGCTTCCACAACAAACTTGTTAACTTTGTCGCCACCCTGCTGTGTAATCCTCAAAATATACTGGCAAACTTTTACCATTTACGTATATTATTTCAGCGCTTCTTGCGCATCTGTTTACATTCCCCTCACCCGCCATATTCCAAACTTATAAGAACGCTACTACACTTAACTTGGTGCAGGCTGGGACCGAGTCTGACCCTGGGGCTGGTCATATACTGCCGACGCAGAGGATTGCGGGGCCTACCTCGGTCCAGGTGTTTCAGGCCTACTATGCCTCCTCCTCCTCCCACCCCTCCTCCACCTCCTCCTCCGAATTACCATGCGTGGGCATGGCGCCATCAGTCGGTAGCTCTAGGCACAGCAGCAGTGCCGTCGCTAAGCGACAGCAGGCGGTGCTCAAACTGCTGAGCCTAGGTGATAAAAGGCACACCGCCCAAGAGCTATTACAGGGCATTCCGCATCAAACTTGTTAACTTTGTCGCCACCGTGCTGTGTAAGCCACAAAATATACTGGAAAACTTTTTTCATTTACGGATATTATTTCAGCGCTTCTTGCGCAGATGTTTACATTCCCCTCACCCGCCATATCCCAAACTTATAAGAACGCTACTACACTTGATCTTATACAAAAGGTTCTTAGAAGTGCTGTTTGGGGAGTAGCCTAGAGACAGGGGCTTGGATTGGCAAAAGCTCGCCTGGCAGCGGAGCGCCAGCTCCATGCCAAGATCCAACTAACATAGTTTTAACTGCAGCACCTTTAATCTACTACTAGTTCACTGCCTCCATACATGGTCCCCTTATCAAACGAGCTGTGTCAGGCAGAATTTTGGATTGTTTTCATGGCTTCCATGTTAACTTTGTCGCCACCCTGCTGTGTAATCCACAAAATATACTGGCAAACTTTTATCATGTACCGATATTATTTCAGCGCTTCTTGCTCACCTCCTTTGGTTCCTCTCTGCCACCCATTGGTTTGAAGCCTGAGTCCATTTAGGGTATGTTGCCATGCCACTCTCTAGCCTGCCGCTGCTGCCGCTGCCTCTGCATGCCGTCTCCTATAGTGTCAGGGTCAATTATTGGATGTTTTAGATGCTATCTAGCCTCATTCGGTCACTCTGTCATGGCCATGCTGTTGCCCATAATTTTGGCATAATGGTGCGATTAAGCAGCCTCAGAGGCATCCATGCATGCTGCCCCTGCTGTTTCCTGTCCATTTCCGTGGTGTTTCCATCTTTTTCTGAGGTTCCCAGGTGTTTGGCCAGGCTTCCCTGTGCAGAGCCTTGGTCCCCTTGAAAAATGCTCGAGTCTCCCATTGACTTCAATGGGGTTCGTTATTCGAGACGAGCACTCGAGCATCGGGAAAAGTTCGTTTCGAAAAACGAGTACCCGAGCATTTTAGTGCTCGCTCATCTCTATTAGTTATCAATTTATTTATCTGTGTATTGTTTTATCCATTTCAATACAGGGGTTGTATGTATTAAATATTATTATTACAAACATACTGTATCTTTACTTGTAACTTTACTTTTGTTTACATTTTAGGCTATGGTGTCAGCCGATTTCTGAGCACAGTTCTGATCTGTTTTATTTAGGCAGAACCATCTTCTGCTTTGTGTGCCATTTTTCATATTTTTCATTGGTATGTAACTTATGTATACGGCACATGCTCAGTGTGTTATGTAACTCATGTATGCTGCACATGCTCAGTGTGTTATGTAACTCATTTATGCTGCACATGCTCAGTGTGTTATGTATCTCATGTATGCTGCACATGCTCAGTGTGCTATGTAAGTTATGTATACTGCACATGCTCAGTGTGTTATGTAACTCATTTATGCTGCACATGCTCAGTGTGTTATGTATCCCATGTATGCTGCACATGCTCAGTGTGTTATGTATCTCATGTATGCTGCACATGCTCAGTGTGTTATATAACTAATTTATGCTGCACATGCTCAGTGTGTTATATAACTCATTTATGCTGCAGATCCTCAGTGTATTATGAAACTGATGTATGCTGCACATGCTCAGTGTGTTATGTATCTCATGTATACTGCACATGCTCAGTGTGTTATATAGCTCATGTATGCTGCACATACTCAGTGTGTTATGTATCTCATGTATGCTGCACATGCTCAGTGTGTTATGTAACTCATGTATGCTGCACATGTTCAGTGTATTATGAAACTGATGTATGCTGCACATGCTCAGTGTGTTATGTATCTCATGTATGCTGCACCTGCTCAGTGTGTTATATAACTCATTTAAGCTGCACATGCTCAGTGTGTTATGTAACTCATTTATGCTGCACATGCTCAGTGTGTTATGTATCTCATGTATGCTGCACATGCTCAGTGTGTGATGTACCTCATGTATGCTGCACATGCTCAGTGTGTTATGTATCTCATGTATGCTGCACATACTCAGTGTGTTATGTATCTCATGTATGCTGCACATGCTCAGTGTGTTATGTAACTCATGTATGCTGCACATGTTCAGTGTATTATGAAACTGATGTATGCTGCACATGCTCAGTGTGTTATGTATCTCATGTATGCTGCACCTGCTCAGTGTGTTATATAACTCATTTAAGCTGCACATGCTCAGTGTGTTATGTAACTCATTTATGCTGCACATGCTCAGTGTGTTATGTATCTCATGTATGCTGCACATGCTCAGTGTGTGATGTACCTCATGTATGCTGCACATGCTCAGTGTGTTATGTATCTCATGTATGCTGCACATGCTCAGTGTGTTATGTATCTCATGTAAGCTGCACATGCTCAGTGTGTTATGTATCTCATGTATGCTGCACATGCTCAGTGTGTTATGTATCTCATGTATACTGCACATGCTTAGTGTGTTATGTAGCTTATGTATGCTGCACATGCTCAGTGTGTTATTTAACTCATGTATGCTGCACATGCTCAGTGTGTTATTAAACTCATGTATGCTGCACATGCTCAGTGTGTTATTAAACTCATGTATGCTGCACATGCTCAGTGGGTTATGTAACTCATGTATGCTGCACATGCTCAGTGTGTTATATGACTCATGTATGCTGCACATGCTCAGTGTGTTCTATAACTCATTTAAGCTGCACATGCTCAGTGTGTTATGTACCTCATGTATGCTGCACATGCTCAGTGTGTTATGTATTTCATGTATACTGCACATGCTCAGTGTGTTATGTATCTCATGTATGCTGCACATGCTCATTCTGATATGTATCTCATGTATGCTGCACATGCTCAGTGTGTTATGTATCTCATCTATACTGCACATGCTTAGTGTGTTATGTATCTCATGTATGCTGCACATGCTTAGTGTGTTATTTAATTCATGTATGCTGCACATGCTCAGTGTGTTATATAACTCATGTATGCTGCACATGTTCAGTGTGTTATATAACTCATGTATGCTGCACCTGCTCAGTGTGTTATATAACTCATGTATGCTGCACATGCTCAGTGTGTTATGTAACTCATGTATGCTGCACATGCTCAGTGTGTTATGTATCTCATGTATGCTGCACATGGTCAGTGTGTTATGTATCTCATGTATGCTGCACATTCTCAGTGTGTTATGTGTCTCATTTATGCTGCACATGCTCAGTGTGTTATGTAACTCATTTAAGCTGCACATGCTCAGTGTGTTATGTAACTCATTTAAGCTGCACATGCTCAGTGTGTAATGTATTTCATGTATGCTGCACATGCTCAGTGTGTTATGTATCTCCTGTATGCTGCACATGCTCAGTGTGTTATGTATCTCGTGTATGCTGCACATGCTCAGTGTGTTATGTATCTCATGTATACTGCACATGCTTAGTGTGTTATGTAACTCATGTATGCTGCACATGCTCAGTGTGTTATTTAACTCATGTATGCTGCACATGCTCAGTGTGCTATGTAACTCATGAATGCTGCACATGTTCAGTGTGTTATATAACTCATGTATGCTGCACCTGCTCAGTGTTTTATATAACTCATGTATGCTGCACATGCTCAGTGTGTTATGTAACTCATGTATGCTGCACATGCTCAGTGTGTTATGTAACTCATGTATTCTGCACATGCTCAGTGTGTTATTTAACTCATGTATGCTGCACATGCTCAGTGTGTTATGTAACTCATGTATGCTGCACATGCTCAGTGTGTTATTTAACTCATGTATGCTGCACATGCTCAGTGTGTTATGTATCTCAGGTATGCTGCACATGCTCAGTGTGTTATGTAACTCATGTATGCTGCACATGCTCAGCGTGTTATATAACTCATGTATGCTGCACATGCTCAGTGTGTTATGTAACTCATGTATGCTGCACATGCTCAGTGTGTTATGTATCTCATGTATGCTGCACATGCTCAGTGTGTTATGTATCTCATGTATGCTGCACATGCTCAGTGTGTTATATAACTCATGTATGCTGCACATGCTCAGTGTGTTATATAACTCATTTATGCTGCACATGCTCAGTGTGTTATATAACTCATTTATGCTGCAGATCCTCAGTGTATTATGAAACTGATGTATGCTGCACATGCTCAGTGTGTTATGTATCTCATGTATGCTGCACATGCTCAGTGTGTTATGTAACTCATGTATGCTGCACATGTTCAGTGTATTATGAAACTGATGTATGCTGCACATGCTCAGTGTGTTATGTATCTCATGTATGCTGCACCTGCTCAGTGTGTTATATAACTCATTTAAGCTGCACATGCTCAGTATGTTATGTAACTCATTTATGCTGCACATGCTCAGTGTGTTATGTATCTCATGTATGCTGCACATGCTCAGTGTGTGATGTACCTCATGTATGCTGCACATGCTCAGTGTGTTATGTATCTCATGTATGCTGCACATGCTCAGTGTGTTATGTATCTCATGTAAGCTGCACATGCTCAGTGTGTTATGTATCTCATGTATGCTGCACATGCTCAGTGTGTTATGTATCTCATGTATACTGCACATGCTTAGTGTGTTATGTAGCTTATGTATGCTGCACATGCTCATTGTGTTATTTAACTCATGTATGCTGCACATGCTCAGTGTGTTATTAAACTCATGTATGCTGCACATGCTCAGTGGGTTATGTAACTCATGTATGCTGCACATGCTCAGTGTGTTATATGACTCATGTATGCTGCACATGCTCAGTGTGTTCTATAACTCATTTAAGCTGCACATGCTCAGTGTGTTATGTACCTCATGTATGCTGCACATGCTCAGTGTGTTATTTATTTCATGTATACTGCACATGCTCAGTGTGTTATGTATCTCATGTATGCTGCACATGCTCATTCTGTTATGTATCTCATGTATGCTGCACATGCTCAGTGTGTTATGTATCTCATCTATACTGCACATGCTTAGTGTGTTATGGATCTCATGTATGCTGCACATGCTTAGTGTGTTATTTAATTCATGTATGCTGCACATGCTCAGTGTGTTATGTAACTCATGTATGCTGCACATGTTCAGTGTGTTATATAACTCATGTATGCTGCACCTGCTCAGTGTGTTATATAACTCATGTATGCTGCACATGCTCAGTGTGTTATATAACTCATGTATGCTGCACATGCTCAGTGTGTTATGTATCTCATGTATGCTGCACATGCTCAGTGTGTTATGTGTCTCATTTATGCTGCACATGCTCAGTGTGTTATGTAACTCATTTAAGCTGCACATGCTCAGTGTGTTATGTAACTCATTTAAGCTGCACATGCTCAGTGTGTTATGTATTTCATGTATGCTGCACATGCTCAGTGTGTTATGTATCTCCTGTATGCTGCACATGCTCAGTGTGTTATGTATCTCATGTATGCTGCACATGCTCAGTGTGTTATGTATCTCATGTATACTGCACATGCTTAGTGTGTTATGTATCTCATGTATGCTGCACATGCTCAGTGTCTTATGTAACTCATGTATGCTGCACATGCTCAGTGTGTTATGTATCTCATGTATGCTGCACATGCTCAGTGTGTTATGTATCTCATGTATGCTGCACACGCTCAGTGTGTTATGTAACTCATGTATGCTGCACATGCTCAGTGTGTTATTTAACTCATGTATGCTGCACATGCTCAGTGTGCTATGTAACTCATGAATGCTGCACATGTTCAGTGTGTTATATAACTCATGTATGCTGCACCTGCTCAGTGTTTTATATAACTCATGTATGCTGCACATGCTCAGTGTGTTATGTAACTCATGTATGCTGCACATGCTCAGTGTGTTATGTAACTCATGTATGCTGCACATGCTCAGTGTGTTATTTAACTCATGTATGCTGCACATGCTCAGTGTGTTATGTATCTCATGTATGCTGCATATGCTCAGTGTGTTATGTAACTCATGTATGCTGCACATGCTCAGCGTGTTATATAACTCATGTATGCTGCACATGCTTAGTGTGTTATGTAACTCATGTATGCTTCACACGCTCAGTGTGTTATGTAACTCATGTATGCTCCACCTGCTCAGTGTGTTATATAACTCATTTATGCTGCACATGCTCAGTGTGTTATGTATTTCATGTATACTGCACATGCTCAGTGTGTTATGTATCTCATGTATGCTGCACATGCTCATTCTGTTATGTATCTCATGTATGCTGCACATGCTCAGTGTGTTATGTATCTCATCTATACTGCACATGCTTAGTGTGTTATGGATCTCATGTATGCTGCACATGCTTAGTGTGTTATTTAATTCATGTATGCTGCACATGCTCAGTGTGTTATGTAACTCATGTATGCTGCACATGTTCAGTGTGTTATATAACTCATGTATGCTGCACCTGCTCAGTGTGTTATATAACTCATGTATGCTGCACATGCTCAGTGTGTTATATAACTCATGTATGCTGCACATGCTCAGTGTGTTATGTATCTCATGTATGCTGCACATGCTCAGTGTGTTATGTGTCTCATTTATGCTGCACATGCTCAGTGTGTTATGTAACTCATTTAAGCTGCACATGCTCAGTGTGTTATGTAACTCATTTAAGCTGCACATTCTCAGTGTGTTATGTATTTCATGTATGCTGCACATGCTCAGTGTGTTATGTATCTCCTGTATGCTGCACATGCTCAGTGTGTTATGTATCTCATGTATGCTGCACATGCTCAGTGTGTTATGTATCTCATGTATACTGCACATGCTTAGTGTGTTATGTATCTCATGTATGCTGCACATGCTCAGTGTCTTATGTAACTCATGTATGCTGCACATGCTCAGTGTGTTATGTATCTCATGTATGCTGCACATGCTCAGTGTGTTATGTATCTCATGTATGCTGCACACGCTCAGTGTGTTATGTAACTCATGTATGCTGCACATGCTCAGTGTGTTATTTAACTCATGTATGCTGCACATGCTCAGTGTGCTATGTAACTCATGAATGCTGCACATGTTCAGTGTGTTATATAACTCATGTATGCTGCACCTGCTCAGTGTTTTATATAACTCATGTATGCTGCACATGCTCAGTGTGTTATGTAACTCATGTATGCTGCACATGCTCAGTGTGTTATGTAACTCATGTATGCTGCACATGCTCAGTGTGTTATTTAACTCATGTATGCTGCACATGCTCAGTGTGTTATGTATCTCATGTATGCTGCATATGCTCAGTGTGTTATGTAACTCATGTATGCTGCACATGCTCAGCGTGTTATATAACTCATGTATGCTGCACATGCTTAGTGTGTTATGTAACTCATGTATGCTTCACACGCTCAGTGTGTTATGTAACTCATGTATGCTCCACCTGCTCAGTGTGTTATATAACTCATTTATGCTGCACATGCTCAGTGTGTTATGTAACTCATGTATGCTGCACATGCTCAGTGTGTTATTTAACTCATGTATGCTGCACATGCTCAGTGTGTTATGTAACTCATGTATGCTGCACATGCTCAGTGTGTTATGTAACTCATGTATGCTGCACATGCTCAGTGTGTTAAATAACTAATTTATGCTGCACATCCTCAGTGTGTTATGTAACTGATATATGCTGCACATGCTCAGTGTATTATGTAACTCATGGAGCGATGGAGTGAGATGCAATTAATGGAATCAGCGCATGACATGTCGAGAAATTTTAAGCAGCATTCATGGGTTAAGTGAAGGTCCGAATTGTAGGTAGTGGTGTTAATAGATGGACTAGTGAAGTCACGTACAGGGGAGGAGTTACAATGTATTTGTAAATAACACTAAATGTGTGTGAGCCAGTCTATTACCAGAGTTTGAGGAGAAAAGACCAATTTTGTTTACAAGTAGCCATGGCTGATGTTCAGGATCTGAGAGTCCAGGAGGATATCCAGCAGCATGGGCCAGGGTGGATTAAACAGCACCTGGCGGGAGTGGCAGTGGCCTCTCTGGCTCCAGCAGGTGAGGCTGCTTTTCCCAGGATGAGCAGAAGATCTTGCCCTCCATCCAGGCTTAGCCCAGAAGTGACCTCACGTCCCCTGCATTGCTTCTGAAGCCCCACGAGGGATCCTCCATCCTCCTCCAAGAGATGTCTATTTGAGGCTGGAGGGAGGATGAGTGGCAGGGGCTTAGCGCATGGGGGGCCCTAGTAGCTTCCCCCCCCCCCCACGCCCCTTGCAGTGTGATCCAGCAACCAAGGAGATGGCCGGATTGCTTGCTGAAGCTCCAACCAGCATTCACTCTCAGTGCATCTGGTCCGTTGGCTGGGGTGAAGATGCTCCTGGGGACTGGTGGGTCAAAGGAGGAGATTGCCCCCGGTGTCGGCTTGCAAGAAGGAGCAGCATGCCTGGAGCAGGCAATGTGAGTGTAGCACCTCTGAGCTACCGGTAGTAGAGCTCCTTCGGCCATCTTGGTTGAGGCAGAGTGAGGAGGCATTTCGGTTTTTTGGGGCGTGTGGAAGAAGTCCCTGAGTCCCCTCCTGGATGATGCGTACGATGCAGCACATTCCAGATGAAATCTGGTGAGGGAGTAGCTTCTTTGATACTCGCTATGGCTGCGGCCGTTAGAGGAGCCGTGGGATCAGGTGAGGCCACCACCAGTGCATCCATGGGGTTCTTGGGGATGGGTGGGTCAGCTTACACTAGAAGGAGTGAATACATTATTAATGGGCTCACAGCAGCTGTTAGGGGTGCAGAAAAGCGCAGGTACCGGGTCCCCACTGGCAGTAAGGCAGCAAGCGGAGAGTCAGGTGGGTTAGTAGGGAAGGGGATATCCCAAGGGGTGGACGCTGGGGGTTCTTTAGCAGAAACAGCGGCAACTGGGCCTGAGTCAGCAGTGGCAGCGCCAGTGGTGGTGCTAGTGGCGGTGAGTAAGTAGGTGGACGATGTCCGGATGGTGGACGGCGCCAAGGTGGAAGTGTACGTGTGCTACGCGGGCTCACTGGGGAATCATTTAAAGTCAGAAGTGCAGGTGCATATTTGGAAGGGGGAGTACGTGGAGATTTTCTTGCTGTTCCCTTTAGAGAAGTTTAACTTAGAGAGGTTGAAAGCAGAGGAGAGCATGAAGGAGGATTTACGGCATCATAGGCTTATACCACAGACGTTCTCAAGCTGGTTGCTATATTAGCGGCGGTGATTGGGGAAAAAGCACCCCAAAATTGTACAGGTTTGTTTTACTATTTAGACTCTATCGGTGAAGCATACAGGGTGTAAGGGGGTAACGCAAGGCTACGACATGACAATCAGTTTCGTCAGCGGAAAGCCGAGGTTGAAGTGGGATCATGAGGACATCAATTTGAGGAGGGTTTCGCATCCCTTGTGAGGTACGGGGGGAGTTGCAGGAGCCATGTAACTTGGCTTCCAGTTTAGCTCATTAGGGACAAGTTATGGAAAGAAGTTGAATTGGGGCAGATCACGGGGCCGTTTGATTTAGTGCCCATTCAGTGTGTTATGTATCTAGTATATGTTGCACATGCTCAGTGTGTTATGTATCTCATGTATGCTGCAGGATAAGAAAAGCAGGTTGGAACGGCACTGTGTGAAAGTCGGGTGCAGGTCTTCTCAACGGGTCTGACGTGACTCGTTGGATATAATCAAAGAAAGTAGGTAGAAGCAGCACGCCAATATCAAGTGAAAACGAAAAAGTTTAATCCACCATTGATGCGACGTTTCGCCTGATCATTACAGGCATTCTCAAGCATAGTGTTAATCAGAAAACAGCTGACTTAAATAGGCGGCGTTAGTAAACGCCGGAACACGTGACATATCATACAGAGTATCTCAAAACATTGTTACAAAAAGAGCAAGATACAAAGTGTGTACAGTGACAACATAAAGTGCATATTATCATTAAAGTGCATAATTAAAGTGCATTAATGCTATTATAAAGTGCATTGATTGACTAGGACGCTATCAGCATACGTCAAAAATGAGAGCTATTCAAAAATGCATCCTCAGTCGTGTAAAACACAGCGTGCAAGTAAATACAAGAGAACGTTCCATAACGAGGCATCCGAAAAAAATTTTTTGAGTTGTGTATGCTCACGGACCTAGTATCGGTATGCAGCTGTCAATCAGCCCAAGTCCCGTATGTAGAGTCCGAGATTGACGCATGCGCACAAGGGTTGAGTGTCCACGTAGTCCCCATCTTCGTAAGGGGAATTTTTCCCAACTCCTTTGCAGCTGAAAACACACGGTAGGACTCAGACAGACCAAGCGGGACTTGTGAAAGGTGATGTACGGGGAAGTAGGACCAAGGACATTCAGGACAATGGGCAAAGGAACACTCAGAGTGCCACAAGGGCTAGAGAGAACCAGCCCGTCTTATATGTCCCATCCGGGATCGTGGTCCCGTCCAAGGTATCCATGGTTTCCAGAGTAGCCCAGTCACCTGTGTGTCACCGCATCCAGGAGAGTCTTGTAAGTCCACATCGTGGTTCAATTGCTGCTGTGGAGTGAAGAAGAGAGACAGTAAGTGTGGATAATTCTACCCGCAGTAAAAAGTTACCAATGGAGCCTCATATGGTATATTCATGTCTGAAAAAAGTTTGTAAACACATAACAATAGTATGATATATGATATCCACTGACGCAGAATCGGAAGAAGACAGAAAAACGGTCCAATGAGAGACAGAAAAATCAAAGGAATACATTGAGGAGGAAATCCCTATTTAAACCCTTCGGGTTCAGGGAGTTAAGTTTGTGTATCCACTGTACCTCCCTACGTTTAAGTAGTAACTCCCTGTTGCCACCCAGGGGTAATGGTGGTATTCTGTCAATAATGGCAAATCGGAGATCGTCTAATTTATGTCCAGCCTCATGAAAGTGAAAAGGAACTGGGAGATCAAGTTTTTTGGTGCGAATGCTGGATTTATGATTATTGAGACGTAGTCTGCATTCGGTGGTAGTCTCTCCCACGTAAAGCAGATCACATGGACACTGTAAAACATAAATAACAAAATCACTTCTACAAGTCATTATGGATTTGATTTTGTATGATGTCCTGGAGGTGGGGTGAATGAAAACCTCGCCCTTAAGCATTAAGGCACAATTTTCACAGGACATACATGGAAAACAACCTGTGCGGGAGGATTTAGTCCTTCCAGTGGGCAACACATCAGTCCTCACCAGTCTGTCACGTAAATTTCTATTCCTTTTATATGAGAACAACGGGGGAACCTGGAATTCAGGTATTTGTTTATAAAATGTATAAAATTTGTTTCCCATGGAGTATAACCCTGTCAATTGTAAGTCCTCATCTTCAACAATCCATTTAACTCTCAGAAGCTGGCTATAGGGCAGGGAACGGATCATATTTTTAGGATGGTGACTGTCAAATCTCAAAAGTGTATTACAGTCGGTTTTTTTAAACATACAGGTCAGTACAGAGTCGATTGTCCACTATGGAAACCTTGGTATCCAGGAACTGTAAATAAGTGTCACCAACAACCATCGTGAATTTTATGTCGGGGTCTACACTGTTGAGGTAGTCCAGAAACAAATGCAATGAGGGGAGGTCCCCTTTCCAGATGGCAAAGACGTCGTCTATGTATCTCCACCACTCCAGCACTAGGCTGAAGTGGTGGGACACATGAGTCTTATGAGTGTTAGTAGAGCTCTGTCTCGTACTAGCTTCTCGAACGAGAGTAAAGATTTTGTGTTACACCTATTGGAATTGATACTTACCTGTAACTATTTTATGTTTGATAATGCATTTTATGTACAATTATGCGGTACAGCTATGGGGTCCAATGTGGCCCCAGCCTACGCCAATATTGTAATGGCAGATTTGGAGGAGACGAGCGTCTATGTGTCCCACCACTTCAGCCTAGTGCTGGAGTGGTGGAGATACATAGACGACGTCTTTGCCATCTGGAAAGGGGACCTCCCCTCATTGCATTTGTTTCTGGACTACCTCAACAGTGTAGACCCCGACATAAAATTCACGATGGTTGTTGTTGACACTTATTTACAGTTCCTGGATACCAAGGTTTCCATAGTGGACAATCGACTCTGTACTGACCTGTATGTTTAAAAAAACCGACTGTAATACACTTTTGAGATTTGACAGTCACCATCCTAAAAGTATGATCCGTTCCCTGCCCTATAGCCAGCTTCTGAGAGTTAAACGGATTGTTGAAGATGAGGACTTACAATTGACAGGGTTATACTCCATGGGAAACAAATTTTATACATTTTATAAACAAATACCTGAATTCCAGGTTCCCCCGTTGTTCTCATATAAAAGGAATAGAAATTTACGTGACAGACTGGTGAGGACTGATGTGTTGCCCACTGGAAGGACTAAATCCTCCCGCACAGGTTGTTTTCCATGTATGTCCTGTGAAAATTGTGCCTTAATGCTTAAGGGCGAGAATTTCATTCACCCCACCTCCAGGACATCATACAAAATCAAATCCATAATGACTTGTAGAAGTGATTTTGTTATTTATGTTTTACAGTGTCCATGTGATCTGCTTTACGTGGGAGAGACTACCACCGAATGCAGACTACGTCTCAATAATCATAAATCCAGCATTCGCACCAAAAAACTTGATCTCCCAGTTCCTTTTCACTTTCATGAGGCTGGACATAAATTAGACGATCTCCGATTCGCCATTATTGACAGAATACCACCATTACCCCTGGGTGGCAACAGGGAGTTACTACTTAAACGTAGGGAGGTACAGTGGATACACAAACTTAACTCCCTGAACCCGAAGGGTTTAAATAGGGATTTCCTCCTCAATGTATTCCTTTGATTTTTCTGTCTCTCATTGGACCGTTTTTCTGTCTTCTTCCGATTCTGCGTCAGTGGATATCATATATCATACTATTGTTATGTGTTTACAAACTTTTTTCAGACATGAATATACCATATGAGGCTCCATTGGTAACTTTTTACTGCGGGTAGAATTATCCACACTTACTGTCTCTCTTCTTCACTCCACAGCAGCAATTGAACCACGATGTGGACTTACAAGACTCTCCTGGATGCGGTGACACACAGGTGACTGGGCTACTCTGGAAACCATGGATACCTTGGACGGGACCACGATCCCGGATGGGACATATAAGACGGGCTGGTTCTCTCTAGCCCTTGTGGCACTCTGAGTGTTCCTTTGCCCATTGTCCTGAATGTCCTTGGTCCTACTTCCCCGTACATCACCTTTCACAAGTCCCGCTTGGTCTGTCTGAGTCCTACCGTGTGTTTTCAGCTGCAAAGGAGTTGGGAAAAATTCCCCTTACGAAGATGGGGACTACGTGGACACTCAACCCTTGTGCGCATGCGTCAATCTCGGACTCTACATACGGGACTTGGGCTGATTGACAGCTGCATACCGATACTAGGTCCGTGAGCATACACAACTCAAAAATTTTTTTTCGGATGCCTCGTTATGGAACGTTCTCTTGTATTTACTTGCACGCTGTGTTTTACACGACTGAGGATGCATTTTTGAATAGCTCTCATTTTTTACGTATGCTGATAGCGTCCTAGTCAATCAATGCACTTTATAATAGCATTAATGCACTTTAATTATGCACTTTAATGATAATATGCACTTTATGTTGTCACTGTACACACTTTGTATCTTGCTCTTTTTGTAACAATGTTTTGAGATACTCTGTATGATATATCACGTGTTCCGGCGTTTACTAACGCCGCCTATTTAAGTCAGCGGTTTTCTGATTAACACTATGCTTGAGAATGCCTGTAATGATCAGGCGAAACGTTGCATCAATGGTGGATTAAACTTTTTCGTTTTCACTTGATATTGGCGTGCTGCTTCTACCTACTTTCTTTGATCATGTATGCTGCACATGCTCAGTGTGTTATGTATCTCATGTATGCTGCACATGCTCAGTGTGTTATGTATCTCATGTATGCTGCACATGCTCAGTGTGTTATGTATCTCATGTATGCTGCACATGCTCAGTGTGTTATGTATCTCATGTATGCTGCACACGCTCAGTGTGTTATGTAACTCATGTATGCTGCACATGCTCAGTGTGTTATGTATCTCAAGTATGCTGCACACGCTCAGTGTGTTATGTATCTCATGTATGCTGCACATGCTCAGTGTGTTATGTATCTCATGTATGCTGCACATGCTCAGTGTGTTATGTATCTCATGTATGCTGCACACGCTCAGTGTGTTATGTATCTCATGTATGCTGCACATGCTCAGTGTGTTATGTATCTCATGTATGCTGCACATGCTCAGTGTGTTATGTATCTCATGTATGCTGCACATGCTCAGTGTGTTATGTATCTCATGTATGCTGCACATGCTCAGTGTGTTATGTATCTCATGTATGCTGCACATGCTCAGTGTGTTATGTATCTCATGTATGCTGCACACGCTCAGTGTGTTATGTAACTCATGTATGCTGCACATGCTCAGTGTGTTATGTATCTCAAGTATGCTGCACACGCTCAGTGTGTTATGTATCTCATGTATGCTGCACATGCTCAGTGTGTTATGTATCTCATGTATGCTGCACATGCTCAGTGTGTTATGTATCTCATGTATGCTGCACACGCTCAGTGTGTTATGTATCTCATGTATGCTGCACATGCTCAGTGTGTTATGTATCTCATGTATGCTGCACATGCTCAGTGTGTTATGTATCTCATGTATGCTGCACATGCTCAGTGTGTTATGTATCTCATGTATGCTGCACATGCTCAGTGTGTTATGTATCTCATGTATGCTGCACACGCTCAGTGTGTTATGTATCTCATGTATGCTGCACATGCTCAGTGTGTTATGTATCTCATGTATGCTGCACACGCTCAGTGTGTTATGTATCTCATGTATGCTGCACATGCTTAGTGTGTTATGTATCTCATGTATGCTGCACATGCTCAGTGTGTTATGTATCTCATGTATGCTGCACACGCTCAGTGTGTTATGTATCTCATGTATGCTGCACATGCTTAGTGTGTTATGTATCTCATGTATGCTGCACATGCTCAGTGTGTTATACATCTCATGTATGCTGCACATGCTTAGTGTGTTATGTATCTCATGTATGCTGCACATGCTCAGTGTGTTATGTATCTCATGTATGCTGCACATGCTCAGTGTGTTATACATCTCATGTATGCTGCACATGCTTAGTGTGTTATGTATTTCATGTATGCTGCACATGCTCAGTGTGTTATGTATCTCATGTATGCTGCACACCCTCAGTGTGTTATGTATCTCATGTATGCTGCACATGCTCAGTGTGTTATGTATCTCATGTATGCTGCACATGCTCAGTGTGTTATGTATCTCATGTATGCTGCACACCCTCAGTGTGTTATATAACTCATGTATGCTGCACATGCTATACATATTATACACGTGCTATACATATTATACACATACTATGCATATTATACACATACTATACACTATACATATTATACACATACTATACATATTATACTCATACTATACACTATACATATTATACACATACTATGCACTATACATATTATACACATACTATACACTATACATATTATACACATACTATACACTATACATATTATACACATACTATACATATTATACACATACTATACACTATACATATTATACACATACTATACACTATACATATTATACACATACTATACATATTATACACATACTATACACTATACATATTATACACATACTATATACTATACATATTATACACATACTATGCACTATACATATTATACACATACTATACATATTATACACATACTATACATATTATACACATACTATACACTATACATATTATACACATACTATACACTATACATATTATACACATACTATTCACTATACATATTACTATATACTATACATATTATACACATACTATGCACTATACATATTATACACACACTATACACTATACATATTACTATACATAGTATACACATACTATACACTATACATATTATACACATACTATACACTATACATATTACTATCCACTATACATATTAAACACATACTATACATATTATACAAATACTATACATATTATACACACACTATACACTATACATATTATACACATACTATACATATTATACACATACTATACACTATACATATTATACACATACTATATACTATACATATTACTATACACTATACATATTATACACATACTATATACTATACATATTACTATACACTATACATATTATACACATACTATACATATTATACACATACTATACACTATACATATTATACACATACTATATACTATACATATTATACACATAATATACACTATACATATTATACACATACTATATACTATACATATTACTATACAATATATATACTCACCGGCCACTTTATTAGGTACACCTGTCCAACTGCTCGTTAACACTTAATTTCTAATCAGCCAATCACATGGCGGCAACTCAGTGCATTTAGGCATGTAGACATGGTCAAGACAATCTCCTGCAGTTCTCCCAAGCATCAGTATGGGGAAGAAAGGTGATTTGTGGCCTTTGAACGTGGCATGGTTGTTGGTGCCAGAAGGGCTGGTCTGAGTATTTCAGAAACTGCTGATCTACTGGGATTTTCACGCACAATCATCTCTAGGGTTTACAGAGAATGGTCCGAAAAAGAAAAAACATCCAGTGAGCAGCAGTTCTGTGGGCGGAAATGCCTTGTTGATGCCAGAGGTCAGAGGAGAATGGGCAGGCTGGTTCCTGCCTTGTATCAGCGGGTCAGGCTGGTGGTGGTGGTGTCATAGATCCATCCTGCCTGGTATCAGCGGGTCAGGCTGGTGGTGGTGGTGTCATGGATCCATCCTGCCTTGTATCAGCGGGTCAGGCTGGTGGTGTCATGGATCCATCCTGCCTTGTATCAGCGGGTCAGGCTGGTGGTGGTGGTGTCATGGATCCATCCTGCCTTGTATCAGCGGGTCAGGCTGGTGGTGGTGGTGTCATGGATCCATCCTGCCTTGTATCAGCGGCTCAGGCTGGTGGTGCTGGTGTCATGGATCCATCCTGCCTTGTATCAGCGGCTCAGGCTGGTGGTGGTGGTGTCATGGATCCATCCTGCCTTGTATCAGCGGGTCAGGCTGGTGGTGGTGGTGTCATGGATGCATCCTGCCTTGTATCAGCGGGTCAGGCTGGTGGTGGTGGTGTCATGGATCCATCCTGCCTTGTATCAGCGGGTCAGGCTGGTGGTGGTGGTGTCATGGATCCATCCTGCCTTGTATCAGCGGCTCAGGCTGGTGGTGGTGGTGTCATGGATCCATCCTGCCTTGTATCAGCGGGTCAGGCTGGTGGTGGTGGTGTCATGGTGTCTTTGGGCCCCTTGGTACAACGCCACAGCCTACCTGAGTATTGTTGCTGACCATGTCCATCCCTTTATGAGCACAATGTACCCTGTAACATCTGATGGCTACTTTCAGCAGGATAATGCGCCATGTCATAAAGCTGGAATCATCTCAGACTGGTTTCTTGAACATGACAATGAGGTCACTGGACTCAAATGGCCTCCACAGTCACCAGATCTCAATCCAATAGAGCATCTTTGGGATGTGGTGGAACGGGAGATTCGCATCATGGATGTGCAGCCGACAAATCTGCGGCAACTGTGTGATGCCATCATGTCAATATGGAGCAAAATCTCTGAGGAGCTTCCAGCACCTTGTTGTATCTATGCCACGAAGAATTGAGGCAGTTCTGAAGGCAAAAGGGGGTCCAACCCGTTACTAGCATGGTGGACCTAATAAAGTGGCCGGTGAGTGTATATTATACACATCCTATACACTATACACATAGGGGCAAATTTACTTACCCGGTCCATTCGCGTTCCAGCGGCGGCTTCTCCGCTCTGGATTCGGGTCCGGCCGGGATTTAATAAGGTAGTTCTTCCGCCGTCCACCAGGTGGCGCTGCTGCGCTGAAAGTAAACTCATCGCGCCGGAATGCACCGAGCTGGACCAGGTGAAGGTAAGCGGTCCTTATGCGACACATTTTCGGTTTTTAAATGCGGCGGTTTTTCCGAATACGTCGGGTTTTCGTTCGGCCACGCCCCCCGATTTCCGTCGCGCGCATGCCAGCGCCGATGCGCCACAATCCGATCGCGTGCGCCAAAATCCCGGGGCAATTTAAGTACAAGCGGCGCAAAACGGAAATATTCGGGTAACACGTCGGGAAAACGCGAATCGGGCCCTTAATAAATGACCCCCATACTATACACTATACATATTATACACATACTATACATATTATACACATACTATTCACTATACATATTATACACATACTATACACTATACATATTATACACTATACATATTATACACTATACATATTACTATACACTATACATATTATACACATACTATACATATTACTATACACTATACATATTACTATACACTATACATATTATACACGTACTATACATATTATACACGTACTATTCATATTATACACATACTATACACTATACATATTATACACGTACTATACATATTATACACGTACTATACACTATACATATTATACACTATACATATTATACACTATACATATTATACACACACTATACACTATACATATTATACACTATACATATTACTATACACTATACATATTATACACATCCTATACACTATACATATGATACACTATACATATTATACACTATACATATTATACACATCATATACACTATACATATTATACACTATACATCATATACACTATACATATTATACACTATACATATTATACACTATTCATATTATACACTATACATATTATACACTATTCATATTATACACATCATATACACTATACATATTATACACTATACATATTATACACTATACATATTACTATACACTATACATATTATACACTATACATATTATACACATCATATACACTATACATATTATACACTATACATATTATACACTATACATATTATACACATCATATATACTATACACACTGTGACTCCTCCAGTAACTGATATAATATTGAGGGATTATCCGGAGCGTCTGATACTTATTACATTACTATAAACAGTGACAATAACATGAAGTAAACAAACAGCGCGATAGGAGGGTGGAAGCTGCTTATTCCGGGAACACTACATAATCTGGTCTCCTGCAGCGTGCTCTGGGCGTAGGTCACTGATATATTTGTGTTGCTACATAGACCGGGGTCAGCACAACCGCGATGCAATATAATCCTAGACTCGGGTCCTGTAGACAGAAAATAATGTTGAAAATTATCCAAAAAATAAATATTTATATTTTATTTACTGGAGTATTTCCACAATCTACTGATCCAAGAATGTAGTTACAGAGGGAAGGGAAAGTATTCAGACCCCTTAAAATTCTACAATCTTTGTTTTATTGTAGCCAATTGATAAGAACAAAAAGTTATTTTGCTCCTTAATGTTCTCTCTGCCCCCATCATATAAAAAAGAAACTGAAATCTAGATATTAACAAGAAACCCTGGAATATCCCCCGGTGATAAGTATTCAGTCCCCGGTGATAAGTATTCAGCCCCCGGTGATAAGTATTCAGTCCCCGGTGATAAGTATTCAGTCCATGGTGGTAAGTATTCAGCCCCCGGTAGTAAGTATTCAGCCCCAGGTGATAAGTATTCAGCCCCCGGTAATAAGTGTTCAGCCCCAGGTGATAAGTATTCAACCCCCGGTGATAAGTATTCAGCCCCCGGTAATAAGTATTCAGCCCCCGGTGATAAGTATTCAACCCCCGGTGATAAGTATTCAGCCCCTGGTGATAAGTATTCATCCCCTTGTGATAAGTATTCAGCCCCCGGTGATAAGTATTCATCCCCCGGTGATAAGTATTCAGCCCCCGGTAATAAGTATTCAGCTCCCGGTGATAAGTATTCAGCCCCCGGTGGTAAGTATTCAGCCCCCTGGTGATAAGTATTCAGCTCCTGGTGATAAGTATTAAGCCCCTGGTGATAAGTATTCAGCCCCCGGTGATAAGTATTCAGCCCCCGGTGATAAGTATTCAGCCCCCGGTGATAAGTATTCAGCCCCCGGTGATAAGTATTCAGCCCCCGGTGGTAAGTATTCAGCCCCCGGTGATAAGTATTCAGCCCCCGGTGATAAGTATTCAGCCCCCGGTGATAAGTATTCGGCCCCTGGTGATAAGTATTCAGCCCCCGGTGATAAGTATTCAGCTCCCGGTAATAAGTATTCAGCTCCCGGTGATAAGTATTCAGCCCCGGTGGTAAGTATTCAGCCCCCGGTGATAAGTATTCAGCCCCCGGTGATAAGTATTCAGCCCCTGGTGATAAGTATTCAGCCCCTGGTGATAAGTATTCAGCCCCTGGTGATAAGTATTCAGCTCCCGGTAATAAGTATTCAGCTCCCGGTGATAAGTATTCAGCCCCCGGTGGTAAGTATTCAGCCCCCGGTGATAAGTATTCAGCCCCCGGTGATAAGTATTCAGCCCCCGGTGATAAGTATTCGGCCCCTGGTGATAAGTATTAAGCCCCCGATGATAAGTATTCAGCCCCCCGGTGATAAGTATTCAACCCCCGGTGATGAGTATTCAGCCCCCGGTGATAAGTATTCAGCCCCGGTGATAAGTATTCAGCCCCCGGTGATAAGTATTCAGCCCCCGGTGATAAGTATTCAGCTCCTGGTCATAAGTATTCAGCCCCCTGGTGATAAGTATTCAACCCCCGGTGATAAGTATTCAGCCCCCGGTGATAAGTATTCAGCCCCCTGGTGATAAGTATTCAGCTCCTGGTGATAAGTATTCAGCCCCCGGTGATAAGTATTCAGCCCCCGGTGATAAGTATTCAGCCCCCGGTGATAAGTATTCAGCTCCTGGTGATAAGTATTCAGCCCCCGGTGATAAGTATTCAGTTCCTGGTGATAAGTATTCAGTCCCCGGTGATAAGTATTCAGCCCAAGGTGATAAGTATTCAGTCCCCGGTGATAAGTATTCAGTTCCTGGTGATACGTATTCAGCCAATAGTGATAAGTATTCAGCCCCTGGTGATAAGTTTTCAGCCCCTGGTGATAAGTATTCAGCCCCTGGTGATAAGTATTCAGCTCCTGGTGATAAGTATTCAGCCCCTGGTGATAAGTATTCAGCCCCCGGTGATAAATATTCAGCCCCTAGCGATAAGTATTCAGCTCCTGGTGATAAGTATTCAGCCCCCGGTGATAAGTATTCAGCCCCCGGTGATAAGTATTCAGTTCCTGGTGATAAGTATTCAGCCCCCGATGATAAGTATTCAACCCCCGGTGATAAGTATTCAGCTCCTGGTGATAAGTATTCAGCTCCTGGTGATAAGTATTCAGCTCCTGGTGATAAGTATTCAGCCCCCGGTGATAAGTATTCAGCTCCTGGTGATAAGTATTCAACCCCCGGTGATAAGTATTCAGCCCCCGGTGATAAGTATTCAGCCCCCGGTGATAAGTATTCAGCCCCCGGTGATAAGTATTCAGTTCCTGGTGATAAGTATTCAGCCCCCGGTGATGAGTATTCAGCCCCCGGTGATGAGTATTCAGCCCCCGGTGATAAGTATTCAGTCCCCGGTGATAAGTATTCAGCCCCCGGTGATAAGTATTCAGTCCCCGGTGATAAGTATTCAGCCCCCGGTGATAAGTATTCAGCTCCTGGTGATAAGTATTCAGCCCCTGGTGATAAGTATTCAGCCCCCGGTGATAAGTATTCAGTCCCTGGTGATAAGTATTCAGCCAATAGTGCTAAGTATTCAGCCCCTGGTGATAAGTATTCAGCCCCTGGTGATAAGTATTCAGCCCCCGGTGATAAGTATTCAGCCCCCGGTGATAAGTATTCAGTCCCTGGTGATAAGTATTCAGCCAATAGTGCTAAGTATTCAGCCCCTGGTGATAAGTTTTCAGCCCCCGGTGATAAGTATTCAGTCCCTGGTGATAAGTATTCAGCCAATAGTGCTAAGTATTCAGCCCCTGGTGATAAGTATTCAGCCCCTGGTGATAAGTATTCAGCCCCTGGTGATAAGTATTCAGCCCCTGGTGATAAGTATTCAGCTCCTGGTGATAAGTATTCAGCCCCCGGTGATAAGTATTCAACCCCCGGTGATAAGTTTTCAGCTCCTGGTGATAAGTATTCAGCCCCCGGTTATAAGAATTCAACCCCCGGTGATGAGTATTCAGCTCCTGGTGATAAGTATTCAGCTCCTGGTGATAAGTATTCAGCTCCTGGTGATAAGTATTTGGCCCCTGGAGAAAAGTATTCAGCCCCTGGTGAAAAGTATTCAGCCCCTGGTCATAAGTATTCAGCCCTCGGTGATAAGTATTCAGCCCCCGGTGATAAGTATTCAGCTACTGGTCATAAGTATTTAGCCCCCGGTGATAAGTATTCAACCCCCGGTGATAAGTATTCAGCTCCTGGTGATAAGTATTCAGCCCCCGGTGATAAGTATTCAGTCCCTGGTGATAAGTTTTCAGTCCCTGGTGATAAGTATTCAGCCAATAGTGCTAAGTATTCAGCCCCTGGTGATAAGTATTCAGCTCCTGGTGATAAGTATTCAGCCCCTGGTGATAAGTATTCAGCCCCTGGTGATAAGTATTCAGCTCCTGGTGATAAGTATTCAGTCCCCGGTGATAAGTATTCAGCCCCCGGTGATAAGTATTCAGTCCCCGGTAATAAGTATTCAGCCCCCGGTGATAAGTATTCAGCTCCTGGTGATAAGTATTCAGCCCCTGGTGATAAGTATTCAGCCCCCGGTGATAAGTATTCAGTCCCTGGTGATAAGTATTCAGCCAATAGTGATAAGTATTCAGCCAATAGTGCTAAGTATTCAGCCCCTGGTGATAAGTTTTCAGCCCCTGGTGATAAGTATTCAGCCCCTGGTGATAAGTATTCAGCCCCTGGTGATAAGTATTCAGCTCCTGGTGATAAGTATTCAGCTCCTGGTGATAAGTATTCAGCCCCCGATGATAAGTATTCAACCCCCGGTGATAAGTATTCAGCTCCTGGTGATAAGTATTCAGCCCCCGGTTATAAGAATTCAACCCCCGGTGATGAGTATTCAGCTCCTGGTGATAAGTATTCAGCTCCTGGTGATAAGTATTCAGCTCCTGGTGATAAGTATTCAGCCCCCGGTGATAAGTATTTGGCCCCTGGAGAAAAGTATTCAGCCCCTGGTGAAAAGTATTCAGCCCCTGGTGATGAGTATTCAGCCCCCGGTGATAAGTATTCAGCTCCTGGTGATAAGTATTCAGCTCCTGGTGATAAGTATTCAGCTCCCGGTGATAAGTATTCAGCCCCCGGTGATAAGTATTCAGCCCCTGGTCATAAGTATTCAGCCCTCGGTGATAAGTATTCAGCCCCCGGTGATAAGTATTCAGCTACTGGTCATAAGTATTTAGCCCCCGGTGATAAGTATTCAACCCCCGGTGATAAGTATTCAGCTCCTGGTGATAAGTATTCAGCCCCCGGTGATAAGTATTCAGTCCCTGGTGATAAGTATTCAGTCCCTGGTGATAAGTATTCAGCCAATAGTGCTAAGTATTCAGCCCCTGGTGATAAGTATTCAGTCCCTGGTGATAAGTATTCAGCCCCTGGTGATAAGTATTCAGTCCCTGGTGATAAGTATTCAGCCCCTGGTGATAAGTATTCAGCTCCTGGTGATAAGTATTCAGCCCCTGGTGATAAGTATTCAGCTCCTGGTGATAAGTATTCAGCCCCTGGTGATAAGTATTCAGCTCCTGGTGATAAGTATTCAGCTCCTGGTGATAAATATTCAGCCCCCGGTGATAAGTATTCAGCTCCTGGTGATAAGTATTCAGCCCCCGGTGATAAGTATTCAGCCCCTGGTGATAAATATTCAGCCCCCGGTGATAGGTATTCAGCCCCCGGTGATAAGTATTCAGCCCCCGGTGATAAGTATTCAGCCCCCGGTGATAAGTATTCAGCCCCTGGTGATAAGTATTCAGCTCCTGGTGATAAGTATTCAGCCCCCGGTTATAAGAATTCATCCTCCGGTGATGAGCATTCAGCTCCTGGTGATAAGTAATCAGCCCCTGGTGATAAATATTCAGCCCCCGGTGATAAGTATTCAGCCCCCGGTGATAGGTATTCAGCCCCCGGTGATAAGTATTCAGCCCCCGGTGATAAGTATTCAGCCCCTGGTGATAAGTATTCAGCTCCTGGTGATAAGTATTCAGCCCCCGGTGATAAGTATTCAGCCCCCGGTGATAAGTATTCAGCCCCCGGTTATAAGAATTCATCCTCCGGTGATGAGCATTCAGCTCCTGGTGATAAGTATTCAGCCCCTGGTGAAAAGTATTCAGCCCCCCGGTGATAAGTATTCAGCTCCTGGTGATAAGTATTCAGCTCCTGGTGATAAGTATTCAGCTCCTGGTGATAAGTATTCAGCCCCCCGGTTATAAGAATTCATCCTCCGGTGATGAGCATTCAGCTCCTGGTGATAAGTATTCAGCCCCTGGTGATAAGTATTCAGCTCCTGGTGATAAGTATTCAGCTCCTGGTGATAAATATTCAGCCCCCGGTGATAAGTATTCAGCTCCTGGTGATGAGTATTCAGCCCCCGGTGATGAGTATTCAGCCTCCGGTGATGAGTATTCCGCCCCCGGTGATAAGTATTCAGCTCCTGGTGATAAATATTCAGCCCCCGGTGATAGGTATTCAGCCCCTGGTGATAAGTATTCAGCTCCTGGTGATAAATATTCAGCCCCCGGTGATGAGTATTCAGCCCCTGGTGAAAAGTATTCAGCCCCTGGTGAAAAGTATTTTGCCTCCGGTGATGAGTATTCAGCCCCCGGTGATGAGTATTCAGCCTCCGGTGATGAGTATTCCGCCCCCGGTGATAAGTATTCAGCCCCCGCTGATGAGTATTCAGCCCACGGTGATACGTATTTAGCCACTTTGCTCAGTGATGAGTAGAAGCAGTTTTGGAGCTGGTGCAGCCAGGAGTCTTCTTAGGAAGATGCTACAAGTTCCTCACCCCTTGATTTGGGGATCCTCTGCCTCCTCCCTGCAGATCCTGGTGAATGTTGGTGGAGGCCATCTTCCAGAGATGCTCCATTGGGTTTAGGTCCTGGCTCTGGCTGGGCCACTCAAGGATGGTCACAGAGATGTTCTGAAGCCTCTGCTTTGTTATTTTAGCTGTGTGCTTAGGATCATTGGGGTTTATTTACTAAGGGTTGCAGATCGCACTTTCGTCGGACTGTTCGTGGTTTTTGCATGGCTCGGACAGGTATTTAGCAGGGGATTGTGTTGTATCCGTTCGAATTTTGGCGCAGCTGCTCTTGCTTCCACGCGACAGAAATGGGGGAGGGGGCGACAATCCGACGTATTCGGATTGATCGCGGGATTTATCTTTCAATTTGTGTCGCAAGACAATGTACTTACATGCACCGGTAAGAAGAAGGTGAACACCGAGGACCTGAGCGGGGAAGCGACACATGCAGGATATTGGGCAGGATCTTAGTGAATCGCGGCAGAGTGCATGATCGTCGGAACAATGCATTTTGGACAAACTCCTCGGACGGATAAGTAAATGTGCCCCATTTTCTTTTTGGAAGGTTTGAGCTAGTCTATGTTCCGGAGCCTCTGGAAGAGGTTTCATCCAGGATATCTCTATTCTTGGCCGCTTTCATCTTTACTTCCATTACACCCAGTGGCCCTGTCCCTTCCCCCATAGCCTAATGCTGCCCCACCATGTGTCACTGCTGGGATTGTATTGTCAGGTGATGAGCAGCGCCTAGTTTTCTCCACCTTGGGCAGTTCCTTAGACCTCATGATTCTCATGTGCTCTGACATGAATTGGGAGCTGTGAGCCCTGTTTTTTTCTGTCAAGATGGAGGCAGGGTGCACATTAATGGGTAAAAAAAGGAAGATTTTTCTTCTTACCAATTGGTTGCAATGAAACAAAGAGTAAAATATTTAATGTGGTCTGAATACTTTTCATACCCACTGTAAAGATGACATGGAGGCAGCCAGTAGACACGGGCTATGGGTTTTATGTTGCCTCCCTATTGTTATCTTAACTACTGTTTTGCATCACTTTACAAATTCCCCGCAAAAAAACTGACTAAACTAACTAAAATGTTCAAGCTGTGCACATGTCATGAGTGTTATGGGCTATCTCCTAGCGGTTTATACTGTAGAGAGTGGTCCAAAAAATAATGATCTGGTTTGCCTTAGGAACCCCAGCTCTATCCCACATAAGATCTTAATCTTAATGTTCTGCTTTTTGCCCTCTGGTCAGCACCGCACCTCTGCTAGAGTTTTTCCTGCTTAGAGCTCAGCTACTTCCAGACTAATCTCTCCTTGATTCAGCAGTGCAGGACCCACCAAGGCCTCCGAACTACTCTGAGATGTAAAGATTTGATGACTTTGCTACAGCTAGATTCAAGTTTTGAGTGAATACAGATGTCTTATCACCATAAGGATTAGTTAGAAATGTGTGTTACCTCTCTTCATTGTCATTGTGCTGGTAATACACCTCGTTGCATCCCCGGTACAAGCGACGCGTTCTCCATCTTTACAGCTACCGTGGACCACAAAATAACAAGATTCACAGAAGTGCCCATTGGTTTTGTTGCTTTCGGTGGGAACTAGATAAAGAAATGCATAAGTATTGAAGATTAATCTGCCATAATTATAAATATTATAAAAGGGGAGGTATGAGAGGTTTGGAGGTTCTCCATAATGAAATTATTGAAAAACAAGTCTAACCACGAATCATCAGTGCAGGTTCCGAAATCTTGCTCAGCTGCAAACATTTTATTGTAGGACATTTACATAATCCAAAAGTTACATCGCAAGATAAGAACTTGTGGAAATAATACATAAATATTGCCGTATTGCATTATTTGTAGTCCTCCCGTCTCTTCAGCTCCAATTCTAAATTCCAATCCTAGTTACACTTTAGGCCATGACATCTCTGTCAGGGTCTGTTACATCCCACCAGGAGACCTTAGTTCAGACTTAGTGATGGCTAATCCTACAAACATTGGGCACCTGGATTTACACCCTTCCCCACTGCTGTGGGGATCTTGGGTCCACAGAAATTATGGCTGTCGCCCGTTCTAGTTAGAGGGCAGCAAAAGTTATTGGCTGCTCCGTAATGTCTATGAAAAAATAATGCCTGGCGTGGGGAAAGCAACGTATAGTAAGAAACAATGAATAAGGGGAAGCAATATCTGGGGGTGCTCAGCGCTGTCTGAGAGGTAAATTTCTTCAAGTACAAATACAGTCCCCATGTACCAGTCACCGAGGAAAATATCTGCTGAACTGATAGCAAAACTTTGCTGTTAACTTTTGTTGTTTTAAACATTGAATTTCCATTGAGGAGTTTTTGAAATAGCAGAATGTGCCATGAAAATATTGAGGACAATCACTTTACTGAGCTCTAACCCGCTAAATAAAGTTTAGGTTCTTACCATCCGGTATTGGGGAGAGACAGTTATCAGTATAACAGCAGGAGGTGTTTCGGGAAGAAATCATCAGGGTGGAGGTTATGGTCCCCGCAGTCTTACACTCCGAGGAGAAGCCGCATCTCTTCATCATCTCCAAAACGATCTTTCCTCCTGCTTTATAAAATTATAAATATGTCTCATCAGTAATATCTGCAAATAGAAATGTAGAAATTGCAAATAAGAGGAACCACACAGAAGAGCTGACACATCCTCTATATACTACATCACACAGGAGAACTGACACAACCTCTATATACTACACAACACAGGAGAGCTGACACATCCTCTATATACTACACCACACAGGAGAGCTGATACATCCTCTATATACTACACCACACAGGAGAGCTGACACATCCTCTATATACTACACCACACAGGAGAGCGGACACATCCTCTATATACTACACCACACAGGAGAGCTGACACATCCTCTATATACTATACCACACAGGAGACACATCCTCTATATACTACATCACACAGGAGACACATCCTCTATATACTACATCACACAGGAGACACATCCTCTATACTACACCACACAGGAGAGCAGACACATCCTCTATATACTACACCACACAGGAGACACATCCTCTATATACTACACCACACAGGAGAGCTGACACACCCCCTATATACTACACCACACAGGAGAGCTGACACACCCCCTATATACTACATCACACAGGAGAGCTGACACATCCTCTATATACTACACCATACAGGAGAGCTGACACATCCTCTATATACTACACCACACAGGAGAGCTGACACATCATCTATATACTACACCACACAGGAGGAGAGCCCAGACATCCTCTATATACTACACCACACAGGAGACACATCCTCTATACTACACCACACAGGAGAGCTGACACCCCCCTATATACTACACCACACAGGAGAGCTGACACACCCCCTATATACTACATCACACAGGAGAGCTGACACATCCTCTATATACTACACCATACAGGAGAGCTGACACATCCTCTATATACTACACCACACAGGAGAGCTGACACATCATCTATATACTACACCACACAGGAGGAGAGCCCAGACATCCTCTATATACTACACCACACAGGAGACACATCCTCTATACTTCACCACACAGGAGAGCTGACACCCCCCCCCCTATATACTACACCACACAGGAGAGCTGACACACCCCCTATATACTACATCACACAGGAGAGCTGACACATCCTCTATATACTACACCATACAGGAGAGCTGACACATCCTCTATATACTACACCACACAGGAGAGCTGACACATCATCTATATACTACACCACACAGGAGGAGAGCCCAGACATCCTCTATATACTACACCACACAGGAGACACATCCTCTATACTACACCACACAGGAGAGCTGACACCCCCCCTATATACTACACCACACAGGAGAGCTGACACACCCCCTATATACTACACCTCACAGGAGAGCTGACACATCCTCTATATAATACACCACACAGGAGAGCTGACACATCCTCTATATACTACACCACACAGGAGAGCTGACACATCCTCTATATACTACACCACACAGGAGAGATTACACATCCTCTATATACTACACCACACAGGAGAGCTGACACATCATCTATATACTACACCACACAGGAGGAGAGCCCAGACATCCTCTATATACTACACCACACAGGAGACACATCCTCTATACTACACCACACAGGAGAGCTGACACACCCCCTATATACTACACCACACAGGAGAGCTGACACATCCTCTATATACTACACCACACAGGATAGCTGACACATCCTCTATATACTACACCACACAGGAGAGCTGACACATCCTCTATATACTACACCACACAGGAGACACATACTCTATATACTACACCACACAGGAGACACGTCCTCTATATACTACACCACACAGGAGGGCTGACACACCCCCTATATACTACACCACACAGGAGAGCTGACACCCCCCTATATACTACACCACACAGGAGAGCTGACACATCCTCTATATACTGCACCACACAAGAAAGCTGACACATCCTCTATATACTACACCACACAGGAGAGCTGACACATCCTCTATATACTACACCACACAGGATAGCTGACACATCCTCTATATACTACACCACACAGGAGAGCTGACACATCCTCTATATACTACACCACACAGGAGACACATACTCTATATACTACACCACACAGGAGACACGTCCTCTATATACTACACCACACAGGAGGGCTGACACACCCCCTATATACTACACCACACAGGAGAGCTGACACCCCCCTATATACTACACCACACAGGAGAGCTGACACATCCTCTATATACTGCACCACACAAGAAAGCTGACACATCCTCTATATACTACACCACACAGGAGAGCTGACACATCCTCCATATACTACACCACACAGGAGAGATGACACATCCTCCATATACTACACCACATAGGGGAGTCTAAATTATATTTGAACTTTCTATGCAATGTTTATATATAATGGGGGTCATTTACTAAGGGCCCGATTCGCGTTTTCCCGACGCGTTACCCGAATATTTCCGATTTGCGCCGATTGCGTGGCCGATTGAAAACCGGACGGATTCGGAAAAACCGCTGCATTTAAAAAACAAAAACTGTCGCGGAGCTTGCACTTACCTTCACTAGGAATAGGCCTGTGTTCTTGAGTGCGTTCCGAAGCTCTTTATCGCAGCAGCGCCACCTGGTGGACGTCACAGGAACTACCTTAATGAATCCCGGCAGAACCCGAATCCACCGCAGAGAACGCGCTGCTGGATCGCGAACGGACCGAGTAAGTAAATCTGCCCCTATGTGTTTATTCTCATAACATTAAACTTACTTTTTGTGGACTTTAGTATTATAGTCACGCAGGCATCATGTTCTGGGCCACATGTTACATATTTTTCGCATTTCGTGTGAATTGATCCAGAACATCGTTTGCACCGTAACATGTTGACTGTAATAGAACACAGATAGGAAGATTTGTTACCAACTCTTCTCTCTTGTTGTTGATATAAATGTGGTCCGGAAATGTTTTGGTTATTTTTCCTTATAAATATTTATATCCTGGTACATAATGCTGTTCTTCCGGCTCCATGTGCTGGTATGTGGGGGATAATCTCTGGAGAAGTCATGGGCAGCCTGGAAATCATGGGGTGTACACAGGTCAGGCTGGTCCCTGGAATATACATGTAGATATGTGTCATAAGTTATGGGTTATGAGGCCCCTTCTTATGATAGGTGCTCTGGGGAAGTTACCTTTGCCGTATGATATAACATATTTAGCACCTGCCCCAACCACCGTCCTCTGTGATTCCCCTGTGCCTTACAAATGTTCATTGGTTTCCTCTGTCTCTTCAATAGAAATGTAAATTGTTTTCCTGGGTCCCATGAATTGATAGACTTGGTGTCTCCAACCACCTCATGGTCATGGTGTGTCTCAAAATGGCGACCTAAGAACTCAGGAAACCCTTTTGAGAAGATATTACACAATTTGGAAACATTTCCCCAACTTTCCACCTCGATTCTCTAGTAGCCATACTAAAAATCTGTGTCTTTATTGTGGGGAACCGGGACATTATGCCTCCAACTGTCTTAATAAGATCCAAAGGACTGTAGTCTGCAAAAGTGGCGAGTCGGTAAACAATGTTGAACTTTCTACTCTACCAGATTCTGCTTCTCAGTCCATCTCATCTGTAACTCAAGACAAAGTTAATTCATCTCATTTCACCATTGGGAGCCGTACATTACAATGGATTCTGGGGCAGGAGGTAATTTGATGGACTTACAGTTTGCACTCGACAATAACATCGCACGTAGGACTAAATCCATGCCAATGGAAATGGAAACAGTTGATGGATCACCTTTATCATCTGGGCCGGTAACTGAGGAGACAATTGACCTTGGAATCTGTTTTGAACCCAATCATCATGAAACTATTACTTTTCATTTGATTTCTTCTCCCAAGTTTCCAGTTATTCTAGGAATTCCATGGTTTGCTAAACATAATCCTTCTATCAACTGGGAATCAAGGTCGGTTACCTTTCCATCTGAATACTGCAAGGACAATTGTCATATGAATGTATCTATCCAAAAGCAACTGCAAGTCTCTGAGATTTCTCTTCAAAAAGACAAGTTGCCACCTCAGTACCAACATATCAATGACGTCTGCAGCAAGAAAAAAGCTGATCAGCTACCTCCTCATCGCTCTTATGATTGTCCTATTGAGTTGCTTCCTGGAGCGGCTCTTCCTTTTGGGCGCATTTACAATCTCTCTGAACCAGAATTAAAAGTACTCGTCCATCTTCCTCCCCAGCTGGTGCACCCTTGCTCTTTGTAGAAAAGAAAGACTCATCCTTGCGGCCGTGTATCGACTACAGACGTCCACCAGGTATCGTTGCTGCGCTGAAGAGCATCGGAATGCACTGAAGTACACCAAGCTATCCTAGGTGAAGAAAAGCGCGTGTCGAGCGACACATTTTTTTTTAAAAATGCGGCGGTTTTTCCGAATCCGTCGGGTTTTCATTCGGCCATGCCCCCCGATTTCCATCGCGTGCATGCCAGCAACGATGCGCCATAATCCGATCGCGTGTGCCAAAATCCCGGGGCAATTCAGGAAAAATCGGTGCAAATGACCCCCGATGTGTCCCAAGACTTCTCAATTTGTTGTGATATATCTTGATGACATTCTAATATTTTCTGACACCTTGCAGGAACACCGCAGACATGTTACGTTAGTCTTGGAATGTTTACAGGAGAATCAGCTTTATATTAAATTAGTGTGAATTTGAACAAACCAGAATCCAATTTCTGGGGCAAATCATATCTCCAGGAGGCCTGTGTATGGATCCTGGAAAAATTAAAGCTGTTGTGGATTGGCCTACCCCCAAAAAATGTGAACGATATTCAGCGGTTTGTTGGCTTTGCACATTTTTACAGGAGATTCATAAAGGACTTTTCTAAAGTAATTTTTCCAATCACTTCACTCACAAAGAAAAACCAAGCATTTTTGTGGTCCTTAGAGGCACAGGAGGCTTTTGATAAACTTCTGCACCCATACTGGTTCATCCAAATCCTGAATTACCATGTGTTGTGGAGGCAGATGCCTCAGACGCTGCTGTGGGAGCTGTTCTGTCTCAACAAGTTGGTGACAAGATGCAACTTCATCCATGTGCCTTTCTTTCCCATACCATGTCATCTGCAGAACGGAACTATGACATCGGAAATAAAGAACTGTTGGCCATTAAAATTGCCTTCTCTGAATGGAGACATCTTTTGGAAGGTGTCCACAGGACACAGGAATTTAGAGTTTATCCGTACTGCCAGGAGATTATCTGCAAGACAAGCACGGTGGGCCTCGACCAGGCTCAAGGAATGGCAAGGCTGATGCCTTATCCTGGATTCTTGATGAACCTAAGGAGGGGTCTGAGACAGAGTCAACCATCTTACCTTCCAAAAATTTTGTAGGAATACTTGACTCCAAAGAGCTATTAACAAAGATCAAAGATGGATATCAGAATGACTCATTTCTCAATCACCCTTCTCGGGATGTGAATCTTTCCTTCAAAGAGGGGTTCTGGAAGCAGGACAACAGACTATATACCCCTGAATCTGCTCGACTTGAAGTCTTAAAGCTGATCCATAATTCAAAACTTGCAGGGCTTCTAGGAGTTATGAAAACTTATGAACTGTTGCTTCGTTCATTTTGGTGGCCCAATTGTAAAAATGATGTTAAGAAGTATGTTTCATCCTGTGCACGAACCAAGACTCCACGTTCTCCCCCTCTAGGTCTTCTTCAAACACTGCAAGTTCCATCCAGGCCTTGGGGATCAATTTCCATGGATTTTATTGTGGATCTTCCTCCTTCTAAAGAAATGACCACCATCCTTGTTGTTGTGGACCGACTCACAAAAATGGCCCATTTTATACCAACCAAACGAATCCCGACTGCTGAACAAACTGCAGAATTAATGATAAAGGAGATTTTTTTAGGCTGCTTGTTGCACCAGACAATGTCATCTCAGATAGAGGTGTGCAATTCACATTTTTGGAAGAATTTTGGAAGAATTTTTGTACAGCCTTAGGAATCAAAGTTAATTTATCTTCTGTTTTTCATCCTCAGTCAAACAACCAGACTGAAAGGACTAACCAAACTCTGGAACAATATCTCCGCTGCTTTATTTCTTACCTTCAAGATGATTGGGTGGACTATTTACCAACAGCAGAATTTGCTTACAACAATTCCAAACATACACTCACCGGCCACTTTATTAGGTCCACCATGCTAGTAACGGGTTGGACCCCCTTTTGCCTTCAGAACTCCCTCAATTCTTCGTGGCATAGATACAACAAGGTGCTGGAAGCTCCTCAGAGATTTTGCTCCATATTGACATGATGGCATCACACAGTTGCCGCAGATTTGTCGGCTGCACATCCATGATGCGAATCTCCCGTTCCACCACATCCCAAAGATGCTCTATTGGATTGAGATCTGGTGACTGTGGAGGCCATTTGTGTCCAGTGACCTCATTGTCTTGTTCAAGAAACCAGTCTGAGATGATTCCAGCTTTATGACATGGCGCATTATCCTGCTGAAAGTAGCCATCAGATGTTACAGGGTACATTGTGCTCATAAAGGGATGGACATGGTCAGCAACAATACTCAGGTAGGAAAATATTCCCCACACCATGACACCACCACCACCAGCCTGACCCGCTGATACAAGGCAGGATGATCCATGACACCAGCACCACCAGCCTGAGCCGCTGATACAAGGCAGGATGGATCCATGACACCACCACCACCAGCCTGACCCGCTGATACAAGGCAGGATGGATCCATGACACCACCACCACCAGCCTGAGCCGCTGATACAAGGCAGGATGCATCCATGACACCACCACCACCAGCCTGAGCCGCTGATACAATGCAGGATGGATCCATGACACCACCACCACCAGCCTGAGCCGCTGATACAAGGCAGGAGGGATCCATGCTTTCATGTTGTTGACGCCAAATTCGGACCCTACCATCCGAATGTCGCAGCAGAAATCGAGACTCATCAGACCAGGCAACGTTTTTCCAATCTTCTACTGTCCAATTTCGATGAGCTTGTGCAAATTGTAGCCTCAGTTTCCTGTTCTTAGCTGAAAGGAGTGGCACCCGGTGTGGTCTTCTGCTGCTGTAGCCCATCTGCCTCAAAGTTCGAAGTACTGTGCAGTCAGAGATGCTCTTCTGCCTACCTTGGTTGTAACGGGTGGCGATTTGAGTCACTGTTGCCTTTCTATCAGCTCGAACCAGTCTGCCCATTCTCCTCTGACCTCTGGAATCAACAAGGCATTTCCGCCCACAGAACTGCCGCTCACTGAATGTTTTTCCTTTTTCTTTTTTATTTTTTTTCATTCTCTGTAAACCCTAGAGATCAGCAGTTTCTGAAATACTCAGACCAGCCCTTCTGGCACCAACAACCATGCCACGTTCAAAGGCCTCAAATCACCTTTCTTCCCCATACTGATGCTCGGTTTGAACTTCAGGAGATTGTCTTGACCATGTCTACATGCCTAGATGCACTGCCGCCATGTGATTGGCTGATTAGAAATTAAGTGTTAACGAGCAGTTGGACAGGTGTACCGGTGGCCGGTGAGTGTAGTTCTACATCTGAAAGTCCATTTTATGCAAACTTTGGCTTCCATCCTGTGTTTATTCCTAGCCTTCCATCTTCTACATCTACTCCTGCAGTTACTGACAGACTAACAGCATTACATGAAACTCAGAAAAAAACTAATTAAAATGCTACAAGAAGCCCAAGAAAACTACAAAAAGGCGGCAGATAAACATCGCAAGACTCCTCCTACCCTAAATGTTGGCGATAAGGTTTGATTGTCTACTAAAAATCTGAATACGCATGTTCCTTCTCCCAAATTGGCCCAGGAATTCATTGGACCTTTCCAAATTTCTGCTCAAATTAATCAAGTTGCCTTCCGTTTAAAACTTCCCAACAGTCTGAAACTCCATCCTGTGTTCCATGTATCATTGCATAAACTATTCAATGAAAACCCATTTCCAGGACGAAATCAACCACCTCCTGCACCAGTAAAGATCCAAGGGGAGGAGGAATGTGATGTGGTTAGAATCCTGGACTCTAAAATTTCAAGAGGTCGTTTGCAGTATCTAGTGCAATGGAAGGGGTATGGACCAGAAGAAAATTCTTGTGAGCCAGAAATAATGTCCATGCCCCTAGGCTAACAAAATCCTTTCATCAGAGACATCCAGAAAAGCCAGCCCCTAGGATGTCCAGAGGCCATCCTGAAAGGAGGGGACTACTGTCAGGACTTGAACCGGCAGACTCTGCTGTCCCAGGCTGCAGCTGTATCAATGCACACTCTGGACAGCTCCAGTGCTGATCCTTGGCCTAGTTTTTGACTATCCAGTTCCTAGTTCCTGTTTCCCTGGCCTTGCTCCACCCCTTTCTAGATTGGACTTCCTATTTAAATCCAGCCTTGCCTATACATCCTTGCAAGATTATTGTGCTTCCAGCCTGTAGTCTAGATTGTCTCCTTCTCTCCTTGGACTGACTTCTCTATTGTGCAAAGACCACCGGCTTCGTCTTGACTATGATACCTGCCTGCTCCTCTGTATTGCTAAGATTCTCCTGTGTGCTGACCTCTGGCTTCACTGACTACGATTCCTGCCTGCAATACCCAAGCAAGTTGCAAGACTTAGGGGCAAATGTATCATAGTTCCAGCTAGCCAAATTGTCTAAATTTGGCGACTTTTTCAAGTACGCCTTGGTCTGCACCTTGTGCAGTTCGCCTTATGTATCTTTGTTTTCCAGATGTTCCTTGCGACTTTTTGCCATTTTTGCGGCAATTATGGCGCAATCCTGCACCTGGTCCAGGGCAGGTGCAAATTTTTATTTTTTTTTCATGGACACAATTTTAACATGTAAATTGGAATTATTTCACATGCTTTAACTGTTTAACATTTTGCACAGTAACCTCTTTTGTCAAAATTTTTAAATTTTTTCTTTTTTTTTTATTGGTTACTTCTAAGGGTGAGGATACACGTAACGGCTTGATTGCGTTTTTAATGCATTTTGAAACTAATTACAACAGCTGATGAGAGGTGATTTGCCTTACTGTTAACATTTTAAATGCCACATTAACGCATGTGTTAACATTGAGTTCACTATGCTTTTTGTAAATTCTAATGTTAATAGTAACGTAATTAGGAAAATCCCCTCCCCTCAGCTGTTGTAATAGGTTTCAAAATGCATTAAAAAAGCAACATGTTAAATCCCAAATTAACAGTAGTGTCCACTCCTGTATATCACCCCCTCACATGGCTTGTATCCTCTCCTGTATATAACCCCCTCACATGGCTTGTATCCTCTCCTGTATATAACCCCCCACATGGCTTGTATCCTCTCCTGTATATAACCCCTCACATGGCTTGTATCCTCTCCTGTATATAACCCCCTCACATGGCTTGTATCCTCTCCTGTATATAACCCCCCACATGGCTTGTATCCTCTCCTGTATATAACCCCTCACATGGCTTGTGTCCTCTCTTGTATATAACTCCTCACATGGCGTGTATCCTCTCCTGTATATAACCCCCTCACATGGCTTATGTCCTCTCCTGTATATAACCCCCTCACATGGCTTGTATCCTCTCCTGTATATAACCCCCTCACATGGCTTATGTCTTCTCCTGTATATAAAACCTCACATGGCTTATGTCTTCTCCTGTATATAAAACCTCACATGGCTTATGTCCTCTCCTGTATATAACCCCTCACATGGCTTATGTCCTCTCCTGTATATAACCCCTCACATGGCTTGTGTCCTATCCTGTATATAACCCCTCACATGGCTTGTATCCTCTCCTGTATATAACCCCTCACATGGCTTGTATCCTCTCCTGTATATAACCCCCTCACATGGATTGTATCCCCTCCTGTATATTACGCTTTACATGGCTTATGTCCTCTCCTGTATATAACCCCTCACATGGCTTATGTCCTCTCCTGTATATAACCCCTCACATGGCTTGTGTCCTCTCCTGTATATAACCCCTCACATGGCCTGTATCCTATCCTGTATATAACCCCTCACATGGCTTGTGTCCACTCCTGTATATAACCCCTCACATGGCTTGTATCCTCTCCTGTATATAACCTCTCACATGGCTTGTGTCCTCTCCTGTATATAACCTCTCACATGGCTTGTGTCCTCTCTTGTATATAACTCCTCACATGGCGTGTATCCTCTCCTGTATATAACCCCCTCACATGGCTTGTATCCTCTCCTATATATAACCCCTCACGTGGCTTGTATCCTCTCCTGTATATAACCCCTCACATGGCTTGTATCCTCTCCTGTATATAACCCCCTCACATGGCTTATGTCCTCTCCTGTATATAACCCCTCACATGGCTTGTGTCCACTCCTGTATATAACCCCTCACATGGCTTGTGTCCTCTCCTGTATATAACCCCCTCACATGGCTTATGTCCTCTCCTGTATATAACCCCCTCACATGGCTTGTATCCTCTCCTGTATATAACCCCTCACATGGCTTGTGTCCTCTCCTGTATATAACCCCCTCACATGGATTATGTCCTCTCCTGTATGTAACCCCTCACATGGCTTGTGTCCTCTCCTGTATATTACCCCTCATATGGCTTGTGTCTTCTCCTGTATATAACCCCTCACATGGTTTGTGTCCTCTCCTGTATATAACCCCTCACATGGCTTGTGTCCTCTCCTGTATTTTACCCCTCATATGGCTTGTATCCTCTCCTGTATATAACCCCTCACATGGCTTGTATCCTCTCCTGTATATCACCCCCTCACATGGCTTGTGTCCTCTCCTGTATATAACCCCTCACATGGCTTGTATCCTCTCCTGTATATAACACCTCACATGGCTTGTATCCTCTCCTGTATAATCCCCTCACGTGGCTTGTGTCCACTCCTGTATATAACCCCTTCACATGGCTTGTAACCTCTCCTGTATATAACCCCCTCACATGGCTTGTATCCTCTCCTGTATATAACACCTCACATGGCTTGTAACCTCTCCTGTATATAACCCCCTCACATGGCTTGTATCCTCTACTGTATATAACCCCTCACATGGCTTGAATCCTCTCCTGTATATAACCCCTCACATGGCTTGTGTCCTCTCCTGTATATAAACTCTCACATGGCTTGTATCCTCTCCTGTATATAACCCCTCCTGTGGCTTGTATCCTCTCCTGTATATAACCCCTCAAGTGGCTTGTATCCTCTCCTGTATATAATCCCTCACATGGCTTGTATCCTCTCCTGTATATAACCCCTCACATGGCTTGTGTCCTCTCCTGTATATAACCTCTCACATGGCTTGTATCCTCTCCTGTATATAACCCCTCCCGTGGCTTGTATCCTCTCCTGTATATAACCCCTCACGTGGCTTGTATCCTCTCCGGTATATAACCCCTCCCGTGGCTTGTATCCTCTCCTGTATATAACCCCTCCCGTGGCTTGTATCCTCTCCTGTATATAACCCCTCACGTGGCTTGTATCCTCTCCTGTATATAACTCCTCACGTGGCTTGTATCCTATCTTGTATATAACCTCTCACATGGCTTGTATCCTCTCCTGTATATAACCCATCACATGGCTTGTATCCTCTCCTGTATATAACCCATCACATGGCTTGTATCCTCTCCTGTACATAACCCCTCACAGGGCTTGTATCCTCTCCTGTATATAACCCCCTCACATGGCTTGTATCCTCTCCTGTATATAACTCCTCACATGGCGTGTATCCTCTCCTGTATATAACTCCCTCACATGGCTATAGGCAGTGTGTGTAGTAGCTATAGGCAGTGTGTGTATGTGTGCTAGCAGTAGCTATAGGCAGTGTGTCTATGTGCTAGTAGTAGCTATAGGCAGTGTGTGTCTGTGTGCTAGTAGTAGCTATAGGCAGTATGTGTCTGTGTGCTAGCAGTAGCTATAGGCAGTGTGTGTCTGTGTGCTAGCAGGAGCTATAGGCAGTGTGTGTCTGTGTGCTAGCAGTAGCTTTAGGCAGTGTGTGTCTGTGTGCTAGTAGTAGCTATAGGCAGTGTGTCTGTGTGCTAGCAGTAGCTATAGGCAGTGAGTGTCTGTGTGCTAGTAGTAGCTATAGGCAGTGTGTGTCTGTGTGCTAGTAGTAGCTATAGGCAGTGTGTGTCTGTGTGCTAGTAGTAGCTATAGGCAGTAAGTGGCTGTGTGCTAGCAGTAGCTAACGGCAGTGTGTGTCTGTGTGCTAGTAGTTGCTATAGGCAGTGAGTGTCTGTGTGCTAGCAGTAGCTATAGGCAGTGTGTGTCTGTGTGCTAGCAGTAGCTATAGGCAGTGTGTGTCTGTGTGCTAGTAGTAGCTATAGGCAATGTGTATCTGTGTGCTAGCAGCAGCTAGAAGCAGTGTTTGTCTGTGTGCTAGTAGTAGCTATAGGCAGTGTGTGTCTGTGTGCTAGCAGTAGCTTTAGGCAGTGTGTGTCTGTGTGCTAGTAGTAGCTATAGGCAGTGTGTGTCTGTGTGCTAGCAGTAGCCGTAGGCAATGTGTATCTGTGTGCTAGCAGTAGCTATAGGCAGTGTGTCTATGTGCTAGTAGTAGCTATAGGCAGTGTGTGTCTGTGTGCTAGTAGTAGCTATAGGCAGTGAGTGTCTATGTGCTAGTAGTAGCTATAGGCAGTGAGTGTCTATGTGCTAGTAGTAGCTATAGGCAGTGAGTGTCTGTGTGCTAGTAGTAGCTATAGGCAGTGAGTGTCTATGTGCTAGTAGTAGCTATAGGCAGTGAGTGTCTATGTGCTAGTAGTAGCTATAGGCAGTGAGTGTCTGTGTGCTAGTAGTAGCTATAGGCAGTGAGTGTCTGTGTGCTAGCGGTAGCTATAGGCAGTGAGTGTCTGTGTGCTAGTAGTAGCTATAGGCAGTGTGTATCTGTGTGCTAGCAGCTGCTATAGGCAGTGTGTGTCTGTGTGCTAGTAGTAGCTATAGGCAGTGAATGTCTGTGTGCTAGTAGTAGCTGTAGGCAGTGTGTGTCTGTGTGTGTTAGTAGTAGTTATAGGCAGTGTGTGTCTGTCTGCTAGTAGTAGCTATAGGCAGTGTGTGTCTGTGTGCTAGCAGTAGCTATAGGCAGTGTGTGTCTGTGTGCTAGTAGTAGCTATAGGCAGTGTGTGTCTGTGTGCTAGCAGTGGCTATAGGCAGTTAGTGTCTGTGCGCTAGCAGTAGCTATAGGCAGTGTGTGTCTCTGTGCTAGCAGTAGCTATAGGCAGTGTGTGTCTGTGTGCTAGCAGGAGCTATAGGCAGTGTATGTCTGTGTGCTAGTAGTAGCCATAGGCAGTGTGTGTCTGTGTGCTAGCAGTAGCTATAGGCAGTGTGTCTCTGTGCTAGCAGTAACTATAGGCAGTGAGTGTCTGTGTGCTAGTAGTAGCTATAGGCAGTGAGCGTCTGTGTGCTAGCAGGAGCTATAGGCAGTGTGTGTCTGTGTGCTAGCGGTAGCTATAGGCAGTGTTTGTCTGTGCGCTAGCGGTAGCTATAGGCAGTGAGTGTCTGTGCGCTAGCAGTGGCTATAGGCAGTGTGTGTCTGTGCGCTAGCGGTAGCTATAGGCAGTGAGTGTCTATGCTAGCAGTAGCTATAGGCAGTGTGTGTCTGTGTGCTAGCAGTAGCTATAGGCAGTGTGTGTCTGTGTGCTAGCGGTAGCTATAGGCAGTGTGTGTCTGTGCGCTAGCGGTAGCTATAGGCAGTGAGTGTCTGTGCGCTAGCGGTAGCTATAGGCAGTGTGTGTCTGTGTGCTAGTAGTAGCTATAGGCAGTGTGTGTCTGTGTGCTAGCAGTGGCTATAGGCAGTTAGTGTCTGTGCGCTAGCAGTGGCTATAGGCAGTGTGTGTCTGTGTGCTAGTAGTAGCTATAGGCAGTGTGTGTCTGTGCGCTAGCGGTAGCTATAGGCGGTGTGTGTCTGTGTGCTAGCGGTAGCTATAGGCAGTGTGTGTCTGTGTGCTAGCGGTAGCTATAGGCAGTGTGTGTCTGTGTGCTAGCGGTAGCTATAGGCAGTGTGTGTCTGTGTGCTAGCGGTAGCTATAGGCAGTGTGTGTCTGTGCGCTAGCGGTAGCTATAGGCAGTGAGTGTCTGTGCGCTAGCGGTAGCTATAGGCAGTGTGTGTCTGTGTGCTAGTAGTGGCTATAGGCAGTGTGTGTCTGTGTGCTAGTAGTAGCTATAGGCAGTGTGTCTCTGTGCTAGCAGTAGCTATAGGCAGTGTGTGTCTGTGTGCTAGCAGTAGCTATGGGCAGTGTGTGTCTGTGCGCTAGCAGTAGCTATAGGCAGTGTGTGTCTGTGTGCTAGTAGTAGCTATGGGCAGTGTGTGTCTGTGCGCTAGCAGTAGCTATAGGCAGTGTGTGTCCAGATGATCTGTACGGCACCTAAATGAATGCATATCTGGGTGTCTGTGTGCAGTCCTGGTGTGGACGTCTTGTAAGCCTTAATTACGAGCGGTGGCAGTGACAAGTTGTATGTAATAAATGTATGACTATATCGGGGTGCAGAGTGGCTCTGTGCTGCAGCGTTTCTATAGGCACGTAAGTGGTAGGGGGTGCATACTTTGTTTGTGCGCCCCCTGGCTGGGCTGTGTGTATAGTGTCTGGGATTCAGAAGCATTTGGTTTCCCTGACATGCAGATTGAGCTGAGTGGGTGTGCTGTGTGCTAGGGGAGTAGGAATTATCGTACAGGCGCCATTTTGTATGATTGGGGGTGTGGGGACGAAGCTTAAGGGCTAATTTGCGTGGTTCCCTGTTGTGAGTGCACCCCGTGTTTGGATTCTGGCGACAATATGTGATTATAATTATTACCAATACACAATGCAGATCACTCACCGACCGGCAGGAAGCTTTTCCTCTGTGCTACTTGACATTCAACATCATGTAAGTCTAAATCGAGGTCACTGTCATCAAATTTCATTATGAATTTATGCGCAGCACAGTATTGGGCGGTTGAGCAGCCATGTTGGAACTCAGTGGGGGTCCTGTCTGTTTCCGAAAAATAAATTGATAAAGTAAGGAAAGTGTTATATGAAATGGGGCATGGAAACAATTCTGCTCGAATTTCCACCTGAATCCTCCGGTATTTTGCTTCTGAACTTAAAACATTGGTCCTCGTCTCCAGAACACTTCATGGCGTGACGCGGCTCATATTCGTCCCCCAAGGAGGAGGAAGAGGCCGGGCAGAGAAGTCCATTAAAGGTGGTGTTATCTGGTGGCACTAGAAAGACAAAGGGAGACAGAAAGGTGTCTCAGATTGTTGTTGACTCTTCCACCATTTTTCGGCTTACGTTGTCATGGTTATACATTGCTACAGCATATGAGGGGGTTTTCTGCTTATTGCAGAAAGAGTCAGGAGACCAGAACAGGGGTTAGGAGGAGCTCAAAGTCGATCAGGCAGGATATGGATAAGGTCCTGGATTTATGGTTCTGGGTCAGACAGGATAAGGATTCCGGATCAGGTACAAAAAAAACTTCACCGTATGGTTCGGAACAGTCTGGAGGTACACAGGGTACCTAATCTGTAACCTGTAAGACTCAAACTGAAACTGAAACTAACACTGACCTCCAGCTTTCTAGGTAACAGATATAGCAAGGTAGCTGTCCATCAGCACCCAGCAAGGCCACCCAAGATGTGGTTCTCAAACTATTAACTCAGCACCCCGAGTCCTTTCAAAGAATTTTGACAATCAGTCCAGGAGTTTGACAATTGTAATACTCTCCACTGTCAGAGAGGAGTGCTGGAATGGAGGAGGGGGCATGTGATATGCTAATCTTCTCTGACACTGTCCAATTAGCAGCAGACAGTAGCAGTGAAGCTGCTGTGTTCATAAGCTGCATTAACATTACCTTACCTTAATATTGTAATTAAATTAAATTATTAATCAATTGCGATCTATTGATGCCTTTTGGGAAGTCTTACAGGACTAGCTGAACCGGGAAATCTTTACTAATATAGTAATTATATACAAGTTGTTACTGAGAATCCCATAAGCACCAAACAATGGCGCCATTCTCAGCTGTGCTAATAAGGATTGATGAGACGCTAAACACAGATGCAGGGAACATTCCCTCTATGATCCCCCCATTATACCTACACATTGGGATCGCCACACGGCAGTTATCTGTGGAGCAGCAGTCTGTGCTGAACTTCATTTTATGAGATTGAGATGATACACTGCCCCGTTGTCCACAGGTATTGGAATCCATACACCGTCTTCTGACAAAATGCAAATTTATACCATTCACAACTGAAAAAAAACAGCATATCAAATATTAAAATAAAATATTGTGTTATATTGTTGTATAATTTACAATATAATAGGGCCAGAAAATGTCTTGATAATGGGAAAGGAAATGATCTCAAACCACTGTCCAATGTGCATAAATAACACTGCCCCAATGTGTATAAATAACACTACCCCAATGTCTATACATAAAACTGCCTCAATGTGTATAAATAACACTGCCCCAATGTGCATAAATAACACTGCCCCAATGTCTATAAATAACACTGCCCCAATGTCTATAAATAACACTGCCCCAATGTGTATAATAAACATTGCCCCAATGTGTATAAATAACACTGCCCCAATGTGTATAAATAACACTGCCCCAATGTGTATAAATAACACTACCCCAATGTCTATAAATAAAACTGCCCCAATGTGTATAAATAACACTGCCCCAAAGTGTATAAATAAAACTGCCCCAAAGTGTATAAATAAAACTGCCCCAAAGTGTATAAATAACACTGCCCCAATGTGTATATAAATAACACTGCCCTTATGTGTATAAATAACACTGCACCAATGTGTATACATAACACTGCACCAATGTGTATAAATAACTCTGCCCTAATGTGCATAAATAACACTGCCCCAATGTGCATAAATAACACTGCCCCAATGTGTATAAATAAAACTGCCCCAATGTGAATAAATAACATTGCCCCAATGTACATAAATAACACTGCACTAATGTGCATAAATAACACTGCACTAATGTGCATAAATAACACTGCCCCAATGTGTATAAATAACACTGCCCCAATGTGTATAAATAACACTGCCCCAATGTGTATAAATAACACTGCCCCAATGTGTATAAATAACACTGCCCCAATGTGTATAAATAACACTGCCCCAATGTGTATAAATAACACTGCCCCAATGTGTATAAATAACACTGTCCCAATGTGTATAAATAACACTGCCCCAATGTGTATAAATAACACCGCCCCAATGTGTATATAAATAACACTGCCCTAATGTGTATAAATAACACTGCACCAATGTGTATAAATAACACTGCACCAATGTGTATAAATAACACTGCCCCAATGTGCATAAATAAAACTGCCCCAATGTGTATAAATAAAACTGCCCCAATGTGAATAAATAACATTGCCCCAATGTACATAAATAACACTGCACTAATGTGCATAAATAACACTGCCCCAATGTACATAAATAACACTGCACTAATGTATATAAATAACACTGCCCCAATGTGCATAAATAACATTGCTCCAATGTGTATAAATAACCCTACCCCAATGTGTATAAATAACACTGCCCCAATGTGTATAAATAACACTGCCCCAATGTGTATAAATAACACTGCCCTATGTGTATAAATAACACTGCACCATTGTGCATAAATAACACTGCACCATTGTGCATAAATAACACTGCCCCAATGTGTATAAATAACACTGTCCCAAATAGTATAAATAACACTGCCCCAATGTGTATAAATAACACTGCCCCAATGTGTATAAATAACACTGCCCCAATGTGCATAAACAACACTGTACCAATGTGCATAAATAAAACTGCCCCCAATGTGTATAAAGAACACTGCCCCAATGTGAATAAATAACATTGCCACAATGGGGGTCATTCACAAAGGGCCCGATTCACGTTTTCCCAACGTGTTACCCGAATATTTCCAATTTGCGACGACTTTCCCTGAATTGCCCCGGGATTTTGGCGCACGCCATCAGATTTTGGCGCATCGGCACCGGCATGCACGCGACAGAAATTGGGGGGGGTAGCCGAAAGAAAACCCGACGGATTCGGAAAAACCGCCGCATTTAAAACAAAAAATGTGTTGCGAGAATTACACTTACCTTCACTAGGTATAGGCCTGTGAATTTTAGGGCATTCCAGTGCGCCTCCGGGGAACTTTAGCGCCAGACCCGAATCCACCGGAGAGAATGCGCCGCTGGATCGCGAACGGACCGGGTAAGTAAATCTGCCCCAATGTGTATAAATAACACTGCACCAATGTATATAAATAACACTGCCCCAATGTGCATAAACAACATTGCTCCAATGTGTATAAATAACCCTACCCCAATGTGTATAAATAACCCTACCCCAATGTGTGTAAATAAAACTGCCCCAATGTGTATAAATAACACTGCACCAATGTGTATAAATAACACTGCCCCAATGTGTGTAAATAAAACTGCCCCAATGTGTATAAATAACACTGCACCAATGTGTATAAATAACACTGCCCCAATGTGCATAAATAACACTTCCCAAATGTGTATAAATAACACTGCCCCAATGTGTATAAATAATACTGCCCTAATATGTATAAATAACATTGCCCCAATGTGTATAATAACACCGCCCCAATGTGCATAGATAACCCTGCCCCACTGTGCATAAATAACACTGCCCCACTGTGCATAAATAACACTGCTCCTTTGCATATTAACAACACTGCCCCAATGTGTATAAATAATACTGCCCAAATATGTATGAATAACATTGCCCCAATGTGCTTAAATAACACTGCCCAATGTGCATAAATAACACTTCCCAAATGTGCATAAATAACCCTGCCCCACTGTGCATAAATAACCCTGCCCCACTGTGCATAAATAACACTGCCCCAATGTGCATAAATAACACTATTCCACTGCATATAAATAAAACTGCCCCAATGTGTATAAATAATACTGCCCTAATATGTATAAATAAAATTTCCCCAATGTGCATAAATAACACTGCCCCAATGTGCATAAATAACACTGCCCAAATGTGCATAAATAACCCTGCCCCACTGTGCATAAATAACACTGCCCCAATGTGCATAAATACCAGTGCCCCACTATGCATAAATAACACTGCCCTAATGTGCATAAATAACACTGCCCCAATGTTCATAAATAACAGTGCCCCACTATGCATAAATAACACTACCCCAATGTGTATAAATAACACTGCCCCAATGTGTATAAATAACACTGCCCGAATGTGCATAAATAACACTGCGATAATGTGTATAAAAAACACTTCCCAAATGTGTACAAATAACCCTGCCCCACTGTGCATAAATAACCCTGCCCAATGTGCATAGATAACCCTGCCCCAATGTGCATAGATAACCCTGCCCCAATGTGCATAGATAACCCTGCCCCAATGTGCATAAATAACACTGCTCCATTGCATATTAACAACACTGCCCCAATGTGTATAAATAATACTGCCCTAATATGTATAAATAACATTGCCCCAATGTGCATAAATAACACTGCCCAATGTGCATAAATAACACTGCCCAAATGTGCATAATTAACCCTGCCCCACTGTGCATAAATAACACTGCCCCAATGTGCATAAATTACACTGCCCCAATGTGCATAAATAACACTGCCCCAATGTGCATAAATAACACTTTCCCAATGTGCATAAATAACCCTGCCACAATGGGGGTCATTTACTAAGGGCCCGATTCGCGTTTTCCCGACGTGTTACCCGAATATTTCCGATTTGCGCCGATTGTACCTGAATTGCCCCGGGATTGTGGCGCACGCGATCGGATTGTGGCGCATCGGCGCCGGCATGCGTGCGACGGAAATCGGGGGGCGTGGCCCGAACGAAAACCCGACGTATTCGGAAAAACCGCCGCATTTAAAAACCGAAAAAGTGTCGCTTGGGGAGCGCTTACCTTCACCTGGTCCGAGGTGGTGCATTCCGGCGCGATGAGATGACTTTCAGCGCAGCAGTGCCACCTGGTGGACGGCGGAAGAACTACATTCATAAATCCCGGCCGGACCCGAATGCAGAGCAGAGAACGCACCGCTGGATCGCAACTGGACCGGGTAAGTAAATGTGCCCCAATGTGCATAAATAACACTACCCTAATGTGCATAAATAATCCTGCCCACTGTGCATAAATAACCCTGCCCCACTGTGCATGAATAACCCTGCCCCACTGTGAATAAATAACACTGCCCCAATGTGTATATGTGTATAATAACACTGCCCCAATGTGTATAAATAACACTGTCCCAATGTATATAAATAACACTGCCCCAATGTGTATAAGTGTATAAATAACACTGCCCCAATGTGTATAAATAACACTGTCCCAATGTGTATAAATAACACTGCCCCAATGTGTATATGTGTATAAATAACACTGCCACAATGTGCATAAATAACACTGCCCCAATGTGCATGAATAACCCTGCCCACTGTGCATAAATAACCCTGCCCCACTGTGCATAAATAACCCTGCCCCACTGTGCATAAATAACCCTGCCCCACTGTGCATAAATAACCCTGCCCCACTGTGCATAAATAACCCTGCCCCACTGTTCATAAATAACCCTGCCCCACTGTGAATAAATAGCACTGCCCCATTGCATATAAATAACACCGTCCCAATGTGTATAAGTGACACTGCCCAAATGTCTATAAATAACACTGCCCTAATATGTATAAATAACATTGCCCCAATGTGCATAAATAACACTACCCCAATGTGCATAAATAACACTACCCCAATGTGCATAAATAACAATGCCCCAATGTGCATAAATAACACTGCCCTAATGTGTATAAATAACACTTTCCCAATGTGTATAAATAACACTGCCCCAATGTGCATAAATAACACTGCCCCAATGTGCATAAATAACACTGCCCCAATGTGCATAAATAACCCTGCCACAATGTACATAAATAACACTACCCTAATGTGCATAAATAACCCTGCCCCAATGTGCATAAATAACCCTGCCCCACTGTGCATAAATAACTTTGCCCCACTGTGAATAAATAACACTGCCCCACTGTGCATACATAACCCTGCCCCACTGTGCATAAATAACCCTGCCCCACTGTGCATAAATAACCCTGCCCCATTGCATATAAATAACACCGTCCCAATGTGTATAAGTGTCACTGCCCAAATGTCTAAAAAATAACACTGCCCTAATATGTATAAATAACACTACCCTAATGTGCATAAATAACTCTGCACCAATGCGTATAAATAACACTGCCCCAATGTGTATAAATAACACTGCCCCAATGTGCATAAATAACACTGCCCTAATGTGCATAAATAACACTGCCCCAATGTTCATAAATAACACTTCCCCAATGTGCATAAAAAACACTGCCCCAACGTATATATATAAAACTGCCCCATTGAGCATAAATAACATTGCCCAGTATGTGCATAAATAACACTGCCCTAATGTGCATAAATAACCCTGCATCACTGTGCATAAATAACACTGCCCAACTGTGCATAAATAACACTGCCCCACAGTGCATAAATAACACCACACCAATGTGCATAAATAACACTGCCCCATTGCATATAAATAACACTGCCCCAATGTGTATAAGTAACACTGCCCTAATGTTTTTAAATAACACTGCCCTAATATGTATAAATAACACTGCCCCAATGTGTATAAATAACACTGCCTGAATGTGCATAAATAACATTGCCTGAATGTGCATAAATAACCCTGCCCCACTGTGCTTAAATAACCCTGCCCCACTGTGCATAAATAATCCTGCACCACTGTGCATAAAAACACTGCCCCACTGTGCATACATAACACTGCCCCATTGCAAATAAATACCACTGCCCTAATGTGTATAAGTGACACTGCCCTAATGGGTATAAATAACACTATTCCAATGTCTGTAAATAAAACTGCCCTGATATGTATAAATAACATTATCCCATTGTGCATAAATAACACTGCCCAAATGTGCATAAATAACACTGCCCCAATGTGCATAAATAACCCTGCCCCACTGTGCATAAATAACCCTGCCCCACTGTGCATAAATAACACTGCCCCACTGTGCATAAATAACCCTGCCCCACTGTGCATAAATAACACTGCCCCACTGTGCATAAATAACACTGCCCCATTGTGCATAAATAACACTGCCCCACTGTGCATAAATAACACTGCCCCATTGCATATAAATAACACTGCCCTAATATGTATATATAACATTGCCCCAATGCGCATAAATAACACTGCCCCAATGTGCATAAATAACACTGCCCCAATGTGCATAAATAACACTGCCCCAATGTGCATAAGTAACACTACCCCAATGTGCATTAATAACACTGCCCCAATGTGCATAAATAACACTGCCCTAATGTGCATTATTAACCCTGCCCCACTGTGCATAAATAACCCTTCCCCACTGTGCATAAATTACATTGCCCCACTGTGCATAAATTACACCGCACCAATGTGCATGAATAACACTGCTCCATTGCATATAAATAACACTGCCCCACTGTGCATAAATAACCCTGCCCTACTGTGCATAAATAACACTGCCCCACTGTGCATAAATAACACTGCCCCAATGTGCATAAATAACACTGCCCCACTGTGCATAAATAACACTGCCCCAATGTGCATAAATAACACAGCCCCAATGTGCATTAATAACACTGCCCCAATGTGCATAAATAACACTGCCCTAATGTGCATAAATAACCCTTCCCCACTGTGCATAAATTACATTGCCCCACTGTGCATAAATTACACCGCACCAATGTGCATGAATAACACTGCTCCATTGCATATAAATAACACTGCCCCACTGTGCATAAATAACCCTGCCCTACTGTGCATAAATAACACTGCCCCACTGTGCATAAATAACACTGCCCCAATGTGCATAAATAACACTGCCCCAATGTGCATAAATAACACTGCCCCAATGTGCATAAGTAACACTACCCCAATGTGCATTAATAACCCTGCCCCACTGTTCTTAAATAACCCTGCCCCACTGTGCATAAATAATCCTGCACCACTGTGCATAAAAACACTGCCCCACTGTGCATAAATAACCCTGCCCCACTGTGCATAAATAACACTGCCCCACTGTGCATAAATAACACTGCCCCACTGTGCATAAATAACCCTGCCCCACTGTGCATAAATAACCCTTCCCCACTGTGCATAAATAACACTGCCCCACTGTGCATAAATAACACTGCCCCATTGTGCATAAATAACACTGCCCCACTGTGCATAAATAACCCTGCCCCATTGCATATAAATAACAATGCCCTAATATGTATATATAACATTGCCCCAATGTGCATAAGTAACACTACCCCAATGTGCATTAATAACACTGCCCCAATGTGCATAAATAACACTGCCCTAATGTGCATTAATAACCCTGCCCCACTGTGCATAAATAACCCTTCCCCACTGTGCATAAATTACATTGCCCCACTGTGCATAAATTACACCGCACCAATGTGCATGAATAACACTGCTCCATTGCATATAAATAACACTGCCCACCTGTGCATAAATAACCCTGCCCTACTGTGCATAAATAACACTGCCCTACTGTGCATAAATAACACTGCCCCACTGTGCATAAATAACACTGCCCCACTGTGCCTAAATAATACTGCCCCATTGTTCATAAATAACACTGCCCCACTGTGCATAAATAACACTGCTCCAATGTGCATAAATAACTCTGTCCCACTGTGCAAAAATAACACTGCCCCACTGTGCATAAATAACATTGCCCCACTGTGCATAAATTACACCGCACCAATGTGCATGAATAACACTGCCCCATTGCATATAAATAACACATCCTCACTGTGCATAAATAACCCTGTCCCACTGTGCATAAATAACCCTGCCCCACTGTGCATAAATAACACTGCCCCAAAGTGCATAAATAACCCTGCCCCACTGTACATAAAACACCCTGCCCCACTGTGAATAAAACACCCTGCCCCAATGTGCATAAATAACCCTGCCCCACTGTGCATAAATAACACTTCCCCACTGTGTATAAATAACCCTGCCCCACTGTGCATAAATAACACTGCCCCAATGTGCATAAATAACCCTGCCCCACTGTACATAAAACACCCTGCCCCACTGTGAATAAAACACCCTGCCCCAATGTGCATAAATAACCCTGCCCCACTGTGCATAAATAACACTTCCCCACTGTGCATAAATAACACTGCCCCAATGTGCATAAACAACACTGCCCCACTGTGCATAAAAAACACTGCCCCAATGTGTATAAATAACACTGTTCTAATATGTATATATAACATTGCCCCAATGTGCATAAATAACACTGCCCCAATGTGCATAAATAACACTGCCCCACTGTGCATAAATAACATTGCCCCACTGTGCATAAATTACACCGCACCAATGTGCATGAATAACACTGCCCCATTGCATATAAATAACACATCCTCACTGTGCATAAATAACCCTGCCCCACTGTGCATAAATAACCCTGCCCCACTGTGCATAAATAACCCTGCCCCACTGTGCATAAATAACACTGCCCCAATGTGAATAAATAACCCTGCCCCACTGTACATAAAACACCCTGCCCCACTGTGAATAAATAACACTGCCCCAATGTGCATAAATAACCCTGCCCCACTGTGCATAAATAACACTGCCCCACTGTACATAAATAACCCTGCCCCACTATGCATAAATAACACTGCCCTAATGTGCATAAATAACCCTGCCCCACTGTGCATAAATAACCCTGCCCCGCTGTGCATAAATAACCCTGCCCCACTGTGCATAAATAACACTGCCCCACTGTGCATAAATAACCCTGCCCCACTATGCATAAATAACACTGCCCTAATGTGCATAAATAACCCTGCCCCACTGTGCATAAATAACCCTGCCCCACTATGCATAAATAACACTGCCCTAATGTGCATAAATAACCCTGCCCCACTGTGCATAAATAACCCTGCCCCACTGTGCATAAATAACCCTGCCCCACTGTGCATAAATAACCCTGCCCCACTGTGCATAAAAACACTGCCCCACTGTGCCTAAATAACACTACCCCACTGTGCATAAATAACACTACCCCACTGTGCATAAATAACTGCCCCACTGTGCATATATCTACCCTCCAGCAGCCTCCTGTCTGCTATCTAGCCTCCTGTCCGCTATCTACCCTCCAGCAGCCCCCTGCCCGGTATCCTCCTCGTTCTGTGCTCCCCTGTCCCCTGTTTCTTACCATACCTCGTTTCCCTACTGCAGTCTCTCTCTCTGCTCATGACTCTTGCAGACATTATGTGAGGAGGTAACAGGGGCTGATCCCTCTTTCTCCTCGTCCCTGTGCTTTGGCTGCTCTTCAGCGCTAATATAGGGACCAGGAGGAGGTGGGACAAACCGTGAGAGGCGGAGGGGAACCCGGGACATTCTCCCAACCGCCCGTAACGGCAGATAGTGCCCAAGAAGCTGGACTGTCCTGCCGAACCCGGGACGGTTGGGAGGGTTGCATACAGTAGGCAGGCAGTAGGGGCAGACAGGGGCGAGTCTGCTTGACATCATACAGTGTGCGCGGAAGGAGGTGTGTCTCTGTGACATCATACAGTGTGCGCGGAAGGAGGTGTGTCTCTGTGACATCATACAGTGTGCGCAGGTAGAGGTGTGTGTTTGTGACATTGTACAGTGCACGTATGTAAAGCACACAGAAATGTCACGGCACGCACTACAGCACAGGATACCATGGGGAGAAGTGAAAGCCGGAGTTTTCATTGAGTGGAGGCTGCTATTAGATATTTTATCGAGTGGAGGTAGCTGCTTGACACTTTAATGAGTGGAGGCTGCTGCTGTATTAACCCCTTCACGCTCTGTGACGGATATATCCGCCACGGAGCTATGAAGAGTGTATGAAGAGGGCTCACGGGCTGAGCTCTCTTCATACAGAGATGGGCTTTGCTGGTGCTTAATACTTTATTGAGTGGATGCTGTTACTGGATACTTTATTGATCGGAGGCTGCTTTTAGATATGTTATTGAGTGGAGGCTGCTGCTTGGTATTTTATTGAGTGGAGGCTGCTGCTGGATATTTTATTGAGTAGGGGCTGCTGCTGGTCATTTTGAGTGGAGGCTGCTGCTGGTCATTTTGAGTGGAGGCTGCTGGTCATTTTGAGTGGAGGCTGCTGCTGGATATTTTATTGAGTAGGGGCTGCTGCTGGATATTTTGAGTGGAGGCTGATGCTGGTCATTTTGAGTGGAGGCTGCTGGATATTTTATTGAGTAGGGGCTGCTGCTGGATATTTTGAGTGGAGGCTGCTGCTGGTCATTTTGAGTGGAGGCTGCTGCTGGATATTTTATTGAGTAGGGGCTGCTGCTGGATATTTTGAGTGGAGGCTGCTGCTGGTCATTTTGAGTGGAGGCTGCTGGTCATTTTGAGTGGAGGCTGCTGCTGGATATTTTATTGAGTAGGGGCTGCTGCTGGATATTTTGAGTGGAGGCTGATGCTGGTCATTTTGAGTGGAGGCTGCTGGATATTTTATTGAGTAGGGGCTGCTGCTGGATATTTTGAGTGGAGGCTGCTGCTGGTCATTTTGAGTGGAGGCTGCTGCTGGATATTTTATTGAGTAGGGGCTGCTGCTGGATATTTTGAGTGGAGGCTGCTGCTGGTCATTTTGAGTGGAGGCTGCTGCTGGATATTTTATTGAGTGGAGGCTGCTGCTGGATATTTTATTGAGTGGAGGCTGCTGCTGGATATTTTATTGAGTGGAGGCTGATAAATCATAAGGCACAGTCATGGTGTCTTGTTTATCATGATGGATTTTGATGGTAGATACAATACTCACTGTATAATCTGCTGCTGTGTAGCGTCATGCAAAGCTGGCCAGGGTCACACGGGCGGGTGACACCTGTGCAGTCAGCGGGGTCAGCACCAGCCCTGACACATGCTATACATTGCAGACAATTACCTGGAAATCACGGAAGAAAATGAAGGAAGAAGTGGCAGTAGTAATAATAGTAGTAGCCGCAGCGGTGCGTGTCACACAAGGTAGTAGACTGTAGTAGTAATAATAGTATTAGTAACAGTAGTAGTAATGGTACTGGTAGCAGGGGGCACAGCAGAACAGTATAGAACATCACATCACCCTACCTATGGGATCCAAAGAGAGGGACAGCACTATGCGAACAATTTCTGTGCTCTGACTCCCGGCCATTACCCCGCCCATTGCCCCTCCCACAGGCACTGTATAGTGTCGACCTGGCTCCCCACAAAGTGAAAAGCCTCCTTTTTGTGGCCGGCTCCTATATGCTCACTTAATGTCCTTGCCCCCCCCCCCCCTCATACCCCCCTCCTGTCCTCCATCCCAATCATATTGTGGCCTCCTGTCCTCCATTCCCTTCAGATTGTGGCCTCCTGTCCCCCATACCCCATGTATTGTGGCCTCCTGTTCTCCATCCCTTTTGTATTTTGGCCACCGTCCTCCATCTCCCTCATTCTGTGACATTCATTCATTTGGCCAATGTCCTCCATCCTGATCATATTGTGGCCAATTATCTCCATCCATCCTCATATTGTGGCCCTCTGCCCTCAATCTCCCTCAGATAGATAGAAGCAACTTACCTGAAGCCATCAGTAGGGTCTGGGTGGAGAGGATTAGTAGGAGACTCATGGTGGAGCAGGTCCTGATGTGTTTCAGCTTCTTCCTATGTAAAAGATACACAGTAATACACATCAGGCAGAGGTCCCCGGGGAGGCATCGCGGGACACAGGTGTCTTCATGAGTCACAGAGGAGCAAAACAAAGTCTAAGATAGAACATTATATCGAATGCAAAACATGCTTTTCAGTTATGGTCAAATAGTGGTCACAGTAATTTAATGGATACATACCTGTTTAAATAGTGGTCACTAAATTGTGAAGTATTGGGAAAGTACCAGATCCCACTGATCACATGTTGGTCAGGTACAGGTCACCTTCTAGTAACATGTAGGTCAGGCATTGGTTAGGTACAGGTTACCTGTTAAGACTGCCATGAACCTTTGGCTGTATGAATATTATAGCCCCTACAAGTCTGAAATTGCTTCCTTTATGTGGTACCAGAAGCTTCTTGGGGAATGGAGGATGCGTCCCGTCTTTCAATCTGAGGTTTCAGGAGGTTCTTTAAAGATTCATGTGTACATGTGTATTGATGCCTACACAGTTTTGATGCCTACACAGTTCACCACAGAAAGGTCTAAGGTGGCAATCGTTGTCAGCCCACTCTCTCGGAAAGCCCTGGCATAGGCCACCTCTCTCCGGGACAGGAACCACCCGTTCACTGCCAAGATCACTGCACTGTTTGATGAATTCTCGCCCATCTTCGAGGAACCAGCCCGGGCATCATTTGCTGAGACCGCCCTGTTGAAATTGCATCAAGGGGAGTTGTCAGTTGGCAACTACGTGGTTTAATTCCGCATTCTTGCCTCCGAGCACTCTTGGAACGAAGCAACCTTGGCCGCCACCTTTAAGAAAGTGTGATGAGGAGAAGAAAAAAAATCAGGCTGATACCGAGCAGCTCAGTGAAACACAACGTTTAATTTATAAGTTTACTGGACAACACGTTTCGGAGGCAGGTCCGATAGTACAATCTCTTAGGAGTTGCGGGGCTGGTGCGAATATATAGGAGATTGTGAGCTGGTGTGGACACAGCGTCTACATTACGCATTGTCCATCAAGCCTATGAACTAAATGTTCAGCGCAGTATCAGCCTGATTTTTTTTCTTCTCCTCATCACATTACTATCATCTGATACTTACCCCAGTAACAGATATCAGCAGAAGGATGGTTCACTCCATCCATGAATACATTACCGCGGACTTGAGAAAATCACTGTGACGAACCGCTGCCCACTGCCTCTGATCACGGAAATCTTTGACCACCTACATGGAGCCATTTGGAGTCTTCACCAAATTAGACCTATGTGGGGCATATTATCTCATCCGCATCCACAAAGGCGACAAATGGAAGACCGCCTTCTATACTTGTGATGGGCAATTTGAGTATCTGGTCATGCCGTTTGGACTCTGTAACGCACCAACCGTATTCCAGAAGTTTGTTAACAACATTTTTATTGACCTGTTATATACCTGTGTTGTGGTCTACCTGGACGATATCCTGGTGTTCTCTACTGACCACGAGTCCCATCGGGTTAATGTAAGATTAGTCCTCAGGCGCCTAAGGGCCAATCGCCTGTATGCCAAGCTGGAGAAATACCTATTTCATCAAAAGAGTCTTCCTTTCTTTGAGTATATCATCTCTGACAAGGGACTACAGATGGATCCCACAAATCTGTCATCGGTACTTCAGCGGCCTCACGCAGTGGATTTTCATGCCAACCAGAAATTCCTGGGCTTTTCTTACCGGCGGTGCATACTGCAGTTTTCCTCCCTTTTATCTCCCAAGAACGCCTGCTAGAGGTTGTTGCCTCTTCAGTAGGAGTTGGAGCCATTCTCTCCCACAAAGGGCCCAAAGACCACACTCACTTGCAGCTTCTTCTTGAAAACCTTCTCAGCCACAGAGAGAAACTACTCCATAGCTTATCGGGAGCTGCTGGCCATAAAGCTTGCCTTGGAAGAGTTGACGGTATCTTCTGGAAGGAGCTCATCATCCAGTCTGTATTTAAACCGACCACAAAAATCTCCTACATCTCCAGACCACTCAACGCCTCAATCCACGAAAGGCTCGCTGGTCCCTCTTCTTCTCTCGCTTCAACTTCCTGATCCATTTCCGACCAGCAGAGAAGAATGTTAAAGCCGAGCATATTGTTCCTCTTGAACGGCTTGTTATTGCTGTTCCTGCAGATCTACTGCAAATTCCTCCTGGAAATATCTATGTCCAACCCATTCTTCGGAAGAGGATATTATCTTGAGGATATTGCTCTCATGCGGCTGGACACCCTGGGGTGCAGAGATATATCATCATCTCTCGTTTCTACTGATGGCCGGGTCTGGTCAAGGATGTACAAGACTTTGTGAGTTCCTGTTCCCAAAATAAATCCTCACGTCTCAAACCAACAGCTCTGCTTTTGCCATTGCCTATACCCAGCTGCCCGTGAATGCACGTGGCCATGGACTTTGTTATGGATCTTCCACCATTTTCCATCATCTGGGTAGTCACAGACTGTTTCTCTTAAATGTCCCTCTTCATTCCTCTACCTGGTCTACCGTCAGCTCCTCGTCTTACCATCTTGTTCTTTCTCCACATCTTCCGGCTTCATGGACTTCCGCAGCACATTGTCTCGGACAAAGGGGTCCAGTTTGTTTCCAGATCCCGGCAATCTTTGCGCAACCAACTTCAAGTAACACTGGACTTCTCCTCTGCCTATCATCGACAGTCAAATGGGCAAGTGGAGAGAGTCAAACAGACTCTGGGCTGCTACCTACGACACTTTGTTTCCACTCAACAGGACAACTGGTCCACCATGTTGCCTTCGGCGTTCTTTGAGTCTGATGGTGCTGCTTCCTTCTTTGTTGTTTTTGGAGGCCCACTTCTTCCTCTCTCCTTGCCTTCTGATGTTCCCATCGTGGAAGACTTGGTACAAGACCTCAAGTCCATCTGGGAGCAAAATCATCAGTCTCTACTTCGGGCGTTCCCCTGCACCAAAACCCAGGCCGACAAGAAATGGAGGTCTCCTGCAGTCTTCTCACCGGGTGATAAAGTATGGCTATCCTCCGGATATGTCAGGCTGAATTTTCCCAGCTACAAACTTGGTCCTCGTTTTCCTTGGTCATTCCAGGTCATTCCAAGTTCTAATAACAAGCTTTGTCTTGAGAATCCCGAACTCCTTCCTTGTCTCTCTTCTAAAGGCTGTCATCTTGAATCACTTTTCCCGACAAGTCACTTCTCCATCTCGTGAGGCTTATTCCACCAATGTATTTAAAGTAAAAGAGATGGACACAAGTCAGTTAGAGGGAAGACAACATTATGTGCCCAGTTGCCTTAGAGAAAGCATCGATATTGAGACTCTTGTGATTTATCCATTGTTACCTCTGCTTCTTTTCCTGACCTCGAATCTCTACTGCCAGCCATAACCGTCTCCTTTGTTTCCAACTCCAATCCTGTGCCACCGGTCCTGTTCTCCGGCCTGACTTTGACTCTGACTGTATCTCGACTTGGCTATTACCACAAGCAAGTCACATCTGGGGAGCAACCTGGTGATATCCCATCGCAGCAAGTCCAACCCGCTTTGCGGCGTCTCTGGTGTATACTGGGTGCAACTTAGACTCCGGTCCCAGGTGTCGGCTCACTTCATCGGTCACGGGGTTTCAATGGGTCCACCACCACAGAACCTGACAACATGCAGATGGTCTTCTTATAGTGACATGCCGGTCAGGTACTGGCCCCCTTCTAGTGACATGCAGGTCAGGTACTGGTCCCCTTCTAGTGACATGTAGGTCAGGTACTGGTCTCCTCCTAGTGACATGCAGGTCAGGTACTGGTCTCCTCCTAGTGACATGCAGGTCAGGTACTGGTCTCCTTCTAGTGACATGCAGGTCAGGTACTGGTCTCCTTCTAGTGACATGCCGGTCAGGTACTAGTCTCCTTCTAGTGACATGCAGGTCAGGTACTGGTCTCCTAGTGACATGCAGGTCAGGTACTGGTCTCCTCCTAGTGACATGCAGGTCAGGTACTGGTCTCCTTCTAGTGACATGCAGGTCAGGTACTGGTCACCTTCTAGTGACATGCAGGTCAGGTACTGGTCCCCTTTCAGTGACATATAGGTCAGGTACTGGCCCCCTTCTAGTGACATGCAGGTCAGGTACTGGTCCCCTTCTAGTGACATGTAGGTCAGGTACTGGTCTCCTCCTAGTGACATGCAGGTCAGGTACTGGTCTCCTTCTAGTGACATGCAGGTCAGGTACTGGTCCCCTTCTAGTGACATGCAGGTCAGGTACTGGTCCCCTTTCAGTGACATATAGGTCAGGTACTGGTCTCCTTCTAGTGACATGCTTGTCAGATACAGGATCCCTTCTATGGATATTCGGGTCAGGTATTGATAATGCTCTGGTCACCTTCTAGACATATGATGATTGTCCACTTGACCCATCATGCTCTGTTGCTCTACTGTACTGGATAAATGAGATACTTTTCACCTACTCATTGGGTAGTAGACATGTATTGATCACCCAATGGTCACATACATACATTGATTAGTAGATTATAATTATGGTTCCCTCAAAGCCCTAAAAGGAAGGTAATGGTCCCCTCCTAGTGACATGCAGGTCAGGTACTGGTCTCCTCCTAGTGACATGCAGGTCAGGTATTGGTCACCTTCTAGTGACGTGCAGGTCAGCTACTGGTCTCCTTCTAGTGACATGCAGGTCAGGTACTGGTCTCCTTCTAGTGACATGCAGGTCAGGTATTGGTCTCCTCCTAGTGACATGCAGGTCAGGTACTGGTCTCCTCCTAGTGACATGCAGGTCAGGTACTGGTCTCCTCCTAGTGACATGCAGGTCAGGTACTGGTCTCCTCCTAGTGACATGCAGGTCAGGTACTGGTCTCCTCCTAGTGACATGCAGGTCAGGTAGTGGTCTTCTAGTGACATGCAGGTCAGGTACTGGTCTCCTCCTAGTGACAGGCAGGTCAGGTACTGGTCTCCTTCTAGTGACATGCAGGTCAGGTACTGGTCTCCTCCTAGTGACATGCAGGTCAGGTACTGGTCTCCTTCTAGTGACATGCAGGTCAGGTACTGGTCTCCTTCTAGTGACATGCAGGTCAGGTACTGTTCTCCTCCTAGTGACATGCAGGTCAGGTACTGGTCTCCTTCTAGTGACGTGCAGGTCAGCTACTGGTCTCCTTCTAGTGACATGCAGGTCAGGTACTCGTCTCCTTCTAGTGACATGCAGGTCAGGTACTGGTCTCCTTCTAGTGACATGCAGGTCAGGTAATGGTCTCCTTCTAGTGACATGCAGGTCAGGTACTGGTCTCCTTCTAGTGACATGCAGGTCAGGTACTGGTCTCCTTCTAGTGACATGCAGGTCAGGTACTCGTCTCCTTCTAGTGACTTGCAGGTCAGGTACTGGTCACCTTCTAGTGACATGCAGGTCAGGTACTGGTCGCCTTCTAGTGACATGCAGGTCAGGTTCTGGTCACCTTCTAGTGACATGCAGGTCAGGTACTGGTCTCCTCCTAGTGACATGCAGGTCAGGTACTGGTCTCCTTCTAGTGACATGCAGGTCAGGTACTGGTCCCCTCCTAGTGACATGCAGGTCAGGTACTGGTCTCCTCCTAGTGACATGCAGGTCAGGTACTGGTCTCCTTCTAGTGACATGCAGGTCAGGTACTGGTCTCCTTCTAGTGACATGTAGGTCAGGTACTGGTCTCCTTCTAGTGACATGTAGGTCAGGTACTGGTCTCCTTCTAGTGACATGCAGGTCAGGTACTGGTCTCCTTCTAGTGACATGCAGGTCAGGTACTGGTCTCCTCCTAGTGACATGCAGGTCAGGTACTGGTCTCCTCCTAGTGACATGCAGGTCAGGTACTGGTCTCCTTCTAGTGACATGCAGGTCAGGTACTGGTCTCCTTCTAGTGACATGTAGGTCAGGTACTGGTCTCCTTCTAGTGACATGTAGGTCAGGTACTGGTCTCCTTCTAGTGACATGCAGGTCAGGTACTGGTCTCCTTCTAGTGACATGCAGGTCAGGCACTGGTCTCCTTCTAGTGACATGCAGGTCAGGTACTGGTCACCTTCTAGTGACATGCAGGTCAGGTACTGGTCACCTCCTAGTGACATGCAGGTCAGGTACTGGTCGCCTTCTAGTGACATGCAGGTCAGGTACTGGTCACCTTCTAGTGACATGCAGGTCAGGTACTGGTCTCCTTCTAGTGACATGCAGGTCAGGTACTGGTCTCCTTCTAGTGACATGCAGGTCAGGTACTGGTCTCCTCCTAGTGACATGCAGGTCAGGTACTGGTCTCCTTCTAGTGACATGCAGGTCAGGTGCTGGTCTCCTCCTAGTGACATGCAGATCAGGTACTGGTCTCCTCCTAGTGACATGCAGGTCAGGTACTGGTCCCCTTCTAGTGACATGCAGGTCAGGTACTGGTCCCCTTCTAGTGACATGCAGGTCAGGTACTGGTCTCCTTCTAGTGACATGCAGGTCAGGTACTGGTCTCCTCCTAGTGACATGCAGGTCAGGTACTGGTCTCCTTCTAGTGACATGCAGGTCAGGTACTGGTCTCCTTCTAGTGACATGCAGGTCAGGTAATGGTCTCCTTCTAGTGACATGCAGGTCAGGTACTGGTCTCCTTCTAGTGACATGCAGGTCAGGTACTGGTCTCCTTCTAGTGACATGCAGGTCAGGTACTGGTCTCCTCCTAGTGACATGCAGGTCAGGTACTGGTCTCCTTCTAGTGACATGCAGGTCAGGTACTGGTCACCTCCTAGTGACATGCAGGTCAGGTACTGGTCTCCTTCTAGTGACATGCAGGTCAGGCACTGGTCTCCTTCTAGTGACATGCAGGTCAGGTACTGGTCACCTTCTAGTGACATGCAGGTCAGGTACTGGTCACCTCCTAGTGACATGCAGGTCAGGTACTGGTCTCCTTCTAGTGACATGCAGGTCAGGCACTGGTCTCCTCCTAGTGACATGCAGGTCAGGTACTGGTCTCCTCCTAGTGACATGCAGGTCAGGTACTGGTCTCCTCCTAGTGACATGCAGGTCAGGTACTGGTCTCCTCCTAGTGACAGGCAGGTCAGGTACTGGTCACCTCCTAGTGACATGCAGGTCAGGTACTGGTCTCCTTCTAGTGACATGCAGGTCAGGTACTGGTCTCCTCCTAGTGACATGCAGGTCAGGTACTGGTCACCTTCTAGTGACATGCAGGTCAGGTACTGGTCCCCTTCTAGTGACATGCAGGTCAGGTACTGGTCCCCTCCTAGTGACATGCAGGTCAGGTACTGGTCTCCTTCTAGTGACATGCAGGTCAGGTACTGGTCTCCTCCTAGTGACATGCAGGTCAGGTACTGGTCTCCTTCTAGTGACATGCAGGTCAGGTACTGGTCACCTTCTAGTGACATGCAGGTCAGGTACTGGTCCCCTTCTAGTGACATGCAGGTCAGGTACTGGTCCCCTTCTAGTGACATGCAGGTCAGGTACTGGTCTCCTTCTAGTGACATGCAGGTCAGGTACTGGTCTCCTCCTAGTGACATGCAGGTCAGGTACTGGTCACCTCCTAGTGACATGCAGGTCAGGTACTGGTCACCTTCTAGTGACATGCAGGTCAGGTACTGGTCCCCTTCTAGTGACGTGCAGGTCAGGTACTGGTCCCCTTCTAGTGACATGCAGGTCAGGTACTGGTCTCCTTCTAGTGACATGCAGGTCAGGTACTGGTCTCCTTCTAGTGACATGCAGGTCAGGTACTGATCTCCTTCTAGTGACATGCAGGTCAGGTACTGGTCTCCTCCTAGTGACATGCAGGTCAGGTACTGGTCTCCTCCTAGTGACATGCAGGTCAGGTAATGGTCTCCTTCTAGTGACATGCAGGTCAGGTACTGGTCACCTTCTAGTGACATGCAGGTCAGGTACTGGTCTCCTTCTAGTGACATGCAGGTCAGGTACTGGTCGCCTTCTAGTGACATGCAGGTCAGGTACTGGTCACCTTCTAGTGACATGCAGGTCAGGTACTGGTCTCCTCCTAGTGACATGCAGGTCAGGTACTGGTCTCCTCCTAGTGACATGCAGGTCAGGTACTAGTCTCCTCCTAGTGACATGCAGGTCAGGTACTAGTCTCCTTCTAGTGACATGCAGGTCAGGTACTGGTCTCCTCCTAGTGACATGCAGGTCTGGTACTGGTCTCCTCCTAGTGACATGCAGGTCAGGTACTGGTCTCCTTCTAGTGACATGCAGGTCAGGTACTGGTCTCCTCCTAGTGACATGCAGGTTAGGTACTGGTCACCTTCTAGTGACATGCAGGTCAGGTACTGGTCTCCTCCTAGTGACATGCAGGTCAGGTACTGGTCACCTTCTAGTGACATGCAGGTCAGGTACTGGTCACCTTCTAGTGACATGCAGGTCAGGTACTGGTCACCTTCTAGTGACATGTAGGTCAGGTACTGGTCACCTCCTAGTGACATGCAGGTCAGGTACTGGTCTCCTCCTAGTGACATGCAGGTCAGATACTGGTCTCCTTCTAGTGACATGCAGGTCAGGTACTGGTCACCTCCTAGTGACATGCAGGTCAGGTACTGGTCTCCTTCTAGTGACATGCAGGTCAGGTACTGGTCTCCTCCTAGTGATATGCAGGTCAGGTACTGGTCTCCTCCTAGTTACATGCAGGTCAGGTACTGGTCTCCTCCTAGTGACATGCAGGTCAGGTACTGGTCACCTCCTAGTGACATGCAGGTCAGGTACTGGTCTCCTCCTAGTGACATGCAGGTCAGGTACTGGTCTCCTCCTAGTGACATGCAGGTCAGGTACTGGTCTCCTTCTAGTGACATGCAGGTCAGGTACTGGTCTTCTAGTGACATGCAGGTCAGGTACTGGTCTCCTTCTAGTGACATGCAGGTCAGGTACTGGTCTTCTAGTGACATGCAGGTCAGGTACTGATCTCCTCCTAGTGACATGCAGGTCAGGTACTGGTCTCCTCCTAGTGACATGCAGGTCAGGTACTGGTCTCCTCCTAGTGACATGCAGGTCAGGTACTGGTCACCTCCTAGTGACATGCAGGTCAGGTACTGGTCTCCTCCTAGTGACATGCAGGTCAGGTACTGGTCTCCTCCTAGTGACATGCAGGTCAGGTACTGGTCTCCTTCTAGTGACATGCAGGTCAGGTACTGGTCTTCTAGTGACATGCAGGTCAGGTACTGGTCTCCTTCTAGTGACATGCAGGTCAGGTACTGGTCTTCTAGTGACATGCAGGTCAGGTACTGATCTCCTCCTAGTGACATGCAGGTCAGGTACTGGTCTCCTCCTAGTGACATGCAGATCAGGTACTGGTCTCCTCCTAGTGACATGCAGGTCAGGTACTGGTCTCCTTCTAGTGACATGCAGGTCAGGTACTGGTCCCCTTCTAGTGACATGCAGGTCAGGTACTGGTCTCCTTCTAGTGACATGCAGGTCAGGTACTGGTCTCCTTCTAGTGACATGTAGGTCAGGTACTGGTCTCCTTCTAGTGACATGTAGGTCAGGTATTGGTCCCCCTCTAGTGACATGCAGGTCAGGTACTGTTCTCCTCCTAGTGACATGCAGGTCAGGTACTGGTCTCCTTCTAGTGACATGCAGGTCAGGTACTGGTCTCCTTCTAGTGACATGCAGGTCAGGTACTGGTCTCCTTCTAGTGACATGCAGGTCAGGTACTGGTCTCCTTCTAGTGACATGCAGGTCAGGTACTGGTCTCCTCCTAGTGACATGCAGGTCAGGTACTGGTCTCCTTCTAGTGACATGCAGGTCAGGTACTGGTCTCCTTCTAGTGACATGCAGGTCAGGTACTGGTCTCCTCCTAGTGACATGCAGGTCAGGTACTGGTCTCCTTCTAGTGACATGCAGGTCAGGTACTGGTCACCTCCTAGTGACATGCAGGTCAGGTTCTGGTCACCTCCTAGTGACATGCAGGTCAGGTACTGGTCTCCTTCTAGTGACATGTAGGTCAGGTACTGGTCTCCTTCTAGTGACATGTAGGTCAGGTACTGGTCACCTTCTAGTGACATGCAGGTCAGGTACTGGTCACCTTCTAGTGACATGCAGGTCAGGTACTGGTCTCCTCCTAGTGACAGGCAGGTCAGGTACTGGTCTCCTCCTAGTGACATGCAGGTCAGGTACTGGTCTCCTCCTAGTGACATGCAGGTCAGGTACTGGTCTCCTCCTAGTGACCTGCAGGTCAGGTACTGGTCTCCTTCTAGTGACATGCAGGTCAGGTACTGGTCTCCTTCTAGTGACATGCAGGTCAGGTACTGGTCTCCTTCTAGTGACATGCAGGTCAGGTACTGGTCTCCTTCTAGTGACATGCAGGTCAGGTACTGGTCTCCTTCTAGTGACATGCAGGTCAGGTATTGGTCTCCTCCTAGTGACATGCAAGTCAGGTACTGGTCTCCTTCTAGTGACATGCAGGTCAGGTACTGGTCTCCTTCTAGTGACATGCAGGTCAGGTACTGGTCTCCTTCTAGTGACATGCAGGTCAGGTACTGGTCTCCTCCTAGTGACATGCAGGTCAGGTACTGGTCTCCTTCTAGTGACATGCAGGTCCGATACTGGTCTCCTTCTAGTGACATGCAGGTCAGGTACTGGTCTCCTCCTAGTGACATGCAGGTCAGGTACTGGTCACCTCCTAGTGACATGCAGGTCAGGTACTGGTCACCTTCTAGTGACATGCAGGTCAGGTACTGGTCTCCTCCTAGTGACAGGCAGGTCAGGTACTGGTCACCTCCTAGTGACATGCAGGTCAGGTACTGGTCTCCTCCTATTGACATGCAGGTCAGATACTGGTCTCCTTCTAGTGACATGCAGGTCAGGTACTGGTCTCCTCCTAGTGACATGCAGGTCAGGTACTAGTCTCCTTCTAGTGACATGCAGGTCAGGCACTGGTCTCCTTCTAGTGACATGCAGGTCAGGTACTAGTCTCCTTCTAGTGACATGCAGGTCAGGTACTAGTCTCCTTCTAGTGACATGCAGGTCAGGCACTGGTCTCCTCCTAGTGACATGCAGGTCAGGTACTGGTCTCCTTCTAGTGACATGCAGGTCAGGTAATGGTCTCCTTCTAGTGACATGCAGGTCAGGTAATGGTCTCCTTCTAGTGACATGCAGGTCAGGTACTGGTCTCCTTCTAGTGACATGCAGGTCAGGTACTGGTCACCTCCTAGTGACATGCAGGTCAGGTACTGGTCTCCTTCTAGTGACATGCAGGTCAGGTAATGGTCTCCTTCTAGTGACATGCAGGTCAGGTACTGGTCTCCTTCTAGTGACATGCAGGTCAGGTACTGGTCTCCTTCTAGTGACATGCAGGTCAGGTACTCGTCTCCTTCTAGTGACTTGCAGGTCAGGTACTGGTCACCTTCTAGTGACATGCAGGTCAGGTACTGGTCTCCTTCTAGTGACATGCAGGTCAGGTACTGGTCGCCTTCTAGTGACATGCAGGTCAGGTTCTGGTCACCTTCTAGTGACATGCAGGTCAGGTACTGGTCTCCTCCTAGTGACATGCAGGTCAGGTACTGGTCTCCTTCTAGTGACATGCAGGTCAGGTACTGGTCCCCTCCTAGTGACATGCAGGTCAGGTACTGGTCTCCTCCTAGTGACATGCAGGTCAGGTACTGGTCTCCTTCTAGTGACATGCAGGTCAGGTACTGGTCTCCTCCTAGTGACATGCAGGTCAGGTACTGGTCTCCTTCTAGTGACATGCAGGTCAGGTACTGGTCTCCTTCTAGTGACATGTAGGTCAGGTACTGGTCTCCTTCTAGTGACATGTAGGTCAGGTACTGGTCTCCTTCTAGTGACATGCAGGTCAGGTACTGGTCTCCTTCTAGTGACATGCAGGTCAGGTACTGGTCTCCTCCTAGTGACATGCAGGTCAGGTACTGGTCTCCTCCTAGTGACATGCAGGTCAGGTACTGGTCTCCTTCTAGTGACATGCAGGTCAGGTACTGGTCTCCTTCTAGTGACATGCAGGTCAGGTACTGGTCTCCTTCTAGTGACATGTAGGTCAGGTACTGGTCTCCTTCTAGTGACATGTAGGTCAGGTACTGGTCTCCTTCTAGTGACATGCAGGTCAGGTACTGGTCTCCTTCTAGTGACATGTAGGTCAGGTACTGGTCTCCTTCTAGTGACATGTAGGTCAGGTACTGGTCTCCTTCTAGTGACATGCAGGTCAGGTACTGGTCTCCTCCTAGTGACATGCAGGTCAGGTACTGGTCTCCTCCTAGTGACATGCAGGTCAGGTACTGGTCTCCTTCTAGTGACATGCAGGTCAGGTACTGGTCTCCTTCTAGTGACATGTAGGTCAGGTACTGGTCTCCTTCTAGTGACATGCAGGTCAGGTACTGGTCTCCTCCTAGTGACATGCAGGTCAGGTACTGGTCTCCTTCTAGTGACATGCAGGTCAGGTACTGGTCTCCTTCTAGTGACATGTAGGTCAGGTACTGGTCTCCTTCTAGTGACATGTAGGTCAGGTACTGGTCTCCTTCTAGTGACATGCAGGTCAGGTACTGGTCTCCTTCTAGTGACATGCAGGTCAGGTACTGGTCTCCTCCTAGTGACATGCAGGTCAGGTACTGGTCTCCTCCTAGTGACATGCAGGTCAGGTACTGGTCTCCTTCTAGTGACATGCAGGTCAGGTACTGGTCTCCTTCTAGTGACATGCAGGTCAGGTACTGGTCTCCTTCTAGTGACATGTAGGTCAGGTACTGGTCTCCTTCTAGTGACATGTAGGTCAGGTACTGGTCTCCTTCTAGTGACATGCAGGTCAGGTACTGGTCTCCTTCTAGTGACATGTAGGTCAGGTACTGGTCTCCTTCTAGTGACATGTAGGTCAGGTACTGGTCTCCTTCTAGTGACATGCAGGTCAGGTACTGGTCTCCTTCTAGTGACATGCAGGTCAGGCACTGGTCTCCTTCTAGTGACATGCAGGTCAGGTACTGGTCACCTTCTAGTGACATGCAGGTCAGGTACTGGTCACCTCCTAGTGACATGCAGGTCAGGTACTGGTCGCCTTCTAGTGACATGCAGGTCAGGTACTGGTCACCTTCTAGTGACATGCAGGTCAGGTACTGGTCTCCTTCTAGTGACATGCAGGTCAGGTACTGGTCTCCTTCTAGTGACATGCAGGTCAGGTACTGGTCTCCTCCTAGTGACATGCAGGTCAGGTACTGGTCTCCTTCTAGTGACATGCAGGTCAGGTGCTGGTCTCCTCCTAGTGACATGCAGATCAGGTACTGGTCTCCTCCTAGTGACATGCAGGTCAGGTACTGGTCTCCTCCTAGTGACATGCAGGTCAGGTACTGGTCTCCTTCTAGTGACATGCAGGTCAGGTGCTGGTCTCCTCCTAGTGACATGCAGGTCAGGTACTGGTCTCCTTCTAGTGACATGCAGGTCAGGTACTGGTCTCCTCCTAGTGACATGCAGGTCAGGTACTGGTCTCCTTCTAGTGACATGCAGGTCAGGTACTGGTCTCCTCCTAGTGACATGCAGGTCAGGTACTGGTCTCCTTCTAGTGACATGCAGGTCAGGTGCTGGTCTCCTCCTAGTGACATGCAGGTCAGGTACTGGTCTCCTTCTAGTGACATGCAGGTCAGGTACTGGTCTCCTCCTAGTGACATGCAGGTCAGGTACTGGTCTCCTTCTAGTGACATGCAGGTCAGGTACTGGTCACCTCCTAGTGACATGCAGGTCAGGTACTGGTCTCCTTCTAGTGACATGCAGGTCAGGCACTGGTCTCCTTCTAGTGACATGCAGGTCAGGTACTGGTCTCCTTCTAGTGACATGCAGGTCAGGTACTGGTCTCCTCCTAGTGACATGCAGGTCAGGTACTGGTCTCCTTCTAGTGACATGCAGGTCAGGTGCTGGTCTCCTCCTAGTGACATGCAGGTCAGGTACTGGTCTCCTTCTAGTGACATGCAGGTCAGGTACTGGTCTCCTTCTAGTGACATGCAGGTCAGGTACTGGTCTCCTTCTAGTGACATGCAGGTCAGGTACTGGTCTCCTCCTAGTGACAGGCAGGTCAGGTACTGGTCACCTCCTAGTGACATGCAGGTCAGGTACTGGTCTCCTTCTAGTGACATGCAGGTCAGGTACTGGTCACCTCCTAGTGACATGCAGGTCAGGTACTAGTCTCCTTCTAGTGACATGCAGGTCAGGTACTGGTCTCCTCCTAGTGACATGCAGGTCAGGTACCGGTCACCTCCTAGTGACATGCAGGTCAGGTACTGGTCACCTCCTTGTGACATGCAGGTCAGGTACTGGTCTCCTTCTAGTGACATGCAGGTCAGGTACTGGTCTCCTCCTAGTGACATGCAGGTCAGGTACTGGTCTCCTTCTAGTGACATGCAGGTCAGGTACTGGTCTCCTCCTAGTGACATGCAGGTCAGGTACTGGTCACCTCCTAGTGACATGCAGGTCAGGTACTGGTCTCCTCCTAGTGACATGCAGGTCAGGTACTGGTCTCCTCCTAGTGACATGCAGGTCAGGTACTAGTCTCCTTCTAGTGACATGCAGGTCAGGTACTGGTCTCCTTCTAGTGACATGCAGGTCAGGTACTGGTCTCCTCCTAGTGACATGCAGGTCAGGTACTAGTCTCCTTCTAGTGACATGCAGGTCAGATACTGGTCTCCTTCTAGTGACATGCAGGTCAGGTACTGGTCTCCTCCTAGTGACATGCAGGTCAGGTACTAGTCTCCTTCTAGTGACATGCAGGTCAGATACTGGTCTCCTTCTAGTGACATGCAGGTCAGGTACTGGTCTCCTCCTAGTGACATGCAGGTCAGGTACTAGTCTCCTTCTAGTGACTTGCAGGTCAGGTACTGGTCACCTCCTAGTGACATGCAGGTCAGGTACTGGTCTCCTCCTATTGACATGCAGGTCAGATACTGGTCTCCTTCTAGTGACATGCAGGTCAGGTACTGGTCTCCTCCTAGTGACATGCAGGTCAGGTACTAGTCTCCTTCTAGTGACATGCAGGTCAGGCACTGGTCTCCTTCTAGTGACATGCAGGTCAGGTACTAGTCTCCTTCTAGTGACATGCAGGTCAGGTACTAGTCTCCTTCTAGTGACATGCAGGTCAGGCACTGGTCTCCTCCTAGTGACATGCAGGTCAGGTACTGGTCTCCTTCTAGTGACATGCAGGTCAGGTAATGGTCTCCTTCTAGTGACATGCAGGTCAGGTAATGGTCTCCTTCTAGTGACATGCAGGTCAGGTACTGGTCTCCTTCTAGTGACATGCAGGTCAGGTACTGGTCACCTCCTAGTGACATGCAGGTCAGGTACTGGTCTCCTTCTAGTGACATGCAGGTCAGGTAATGGTCTCCTTCTAGTGACATGCAGGTCAGGTACTGGTCTCCTTCTAGTGACATGCAGGTCAGGTACTCGTCTCCTTCTAGTGACTTGCAGGTCAGGTACTGGTCACCTTCTAGTGACATGCAGGTCAGGTACTGGTCTCCTTCTAGTGACATGCAGGTCAGGTACTGGTCGCCTTCTAGTGACATGCAGGTCAGGTTCTGGTCACCTTCTAGTGACATGCAGGTCAGGTACTGGTCTCCTCCTAGTGACATGCAGGTCAGGTACTGGTCTCCTTCTAGTGACATGCAGGTCAGGTACTGGTCCCCTCCTAGTGACATGCAGGTCAGGTACTGGTCTCCTCCTAGTGACATGCAGGTCAGGTACTGGTCTCCTTCTAGTGACATGCAGGTCAGGTACTGGTCTCCTCCTAGTGACATGCAGGTCAGGTACTGGTCTCCTTCTAGTGACATGCAGGTCAGGTACTGGTCTCCTTCTAGTGACATGTAGGTCAGGTACTGGTCTCCTTCTAGTGACATGTAGGTCAGGTACTGGTCTCCTTCTAGTGACATGCAGGTCAGGTACTGGTCTCCTTCTAGTGACATGCAGGTCAGGTACTGGTCTCCTCCTAGTGACATGCAGGTCAGGTACTGGTCTCCTCCTAGTGACATGCAGGTCAGGTACTGGTCTCCTTCTAGTGACATGCAGGTCAGGTACTGGTCTCCTTCTAGTGACATGCAGGTCAGGTACTGGTCTCCTTCTAGTGACATGTAGGTCAGGTACTGGTCTCCTTCTAGTGACATGTAGGTCAGGTACTGGTCTCCTTCTAGTGACATGCAGGTCAGGTACTGGTCTCCTTCTAGTGACATGTAGGTCAGGTACTGGTCTCCTTCTAGTGACATGTAGGTCAGGTACTGGTCTCCTTCTAGTGACATGCAGGTCAGGTACTGGTCTCCTCCTAGTGACATGCAGGTCAGGTACTGGTCTCCTCCTAGTGACATGCAGGTCAGGTACTGGTCTCCTTCTAGTGACATGCAGGTCAGGTACTGGTCTCCTTCTAGTGACATGTAGGTCAGGTACTGGTCTCCTTCTAGTGACATGCAGGTCAGGTACTGGTCTCCTCCTAGTGACATGCAGGTCAGGTACTGGTCTCCTTCTAGTGACATGCAGGTCAGGTACTGGTCTCCTTCTAGTGACATGTAGGTCAGGTACTGGTCTCCTTCTAGTGACATGTAGGTCAGGTACTGGTCTCCTTCTAGTGACATGCAGGTCAGGTACTGGTCTCCTTCTAGTGACATGCAGGTCAGGTACTGGTCTCCTCCTAGTGACATGCAGGTCAGGTACTGGTCTCCTCCTAGTGACATGCAGGTCAGGTACTGGTCTCCTTCTAGTGACATGCAGGTCAGGTACTGGTCTCCTTCTAGTGACATGCAGGTCAGGTACTGGTCTCCTTCTAGTGACATGTAGGTCAGGTACTGGTCTCCTTCTAGTGACATGTAGGTCAGGTACTGGTCTCCTTCTAGTGACATGCAGGTCAGGTACTGGTCTCCTTCTAGTGACATGTAGGTCAGGTACTGGTCTCCTTCTAGTGACATGTAGGTCAGGTACTGGTCTCCTTCTAGTGACATGCAGGTCAGGTACTGGTCTCCTTCTAGTGACATGCAGGTCAGGCACTGGTCTCCTTCTAGTGACATGCAGGTCAGGTACTGGTCACCTTCTAGTGACATGCAGGTCAGGTACTGGTCACCTCCTAGTGACATGCAGGTCAGGTACTGGTCGCCTTCTAGTGACATGCAGGTCAGGTACTGGTCACCTTCTAGTGACATGCAGGTCAGGTACTGGTCTCCTTCTAGTGACATGCAGGTCAGGTACTGGTCTCCTTCTAGTGACATGCAGGTCAGGTACTGGTCTCCTCCTAGTGACATGCAGGTCAGGTACTGGTCTCCTTCTAGTGACATGCAGGTCAGGTGCTGGTCTCCTCCTAGTGACATGCAGATCAGGTACTGGTCTCCTCCTAGTGACATGCAGGTCAGGTACTGGTCTCCTCCTAGTGACATGCAGGTCAGGTACTGGTCTCCTTCTAGTGACATGCAGGTCAGGTGCTGGTCTCCTCCTAGTGACATGCAGGTCAGGTACTGGTCTCCTTCTAGTGACATGCAGGTCAGGTACTGGTCTCCTCCTAGTGACATGCAGGTCAGGTACTGGTCTCCTTCTAGTGACATGCAGGTCAGGTACTGGTCTCCTCCTAGTGACATGCAGGTCAGGTACTGGTCTCCTTCTAGTGACATGCAGGTCAGGTGCTGGTCTCCTCCTAGTGACATGCAGGTCAGGTACTGGTCTCCTTCTAGTGACATGCAGGTCAGGTACTGGTCTCCTCCTAGTGACATGCAGGTCAGGTACTGGTCTCCTTCTAGTGACATGCAGGTCAGGTACTGGTCACCTCCTAGTGACATGCAGGTCAGGTACTGGTCTCCTTCTAGTGACATGCAGGTCAGGCACTGGTCTCCTTCTAGTGACATGCAGGTCAGGTACTGGTCTCCTTCTAGTGACATGCAGGTCAGGTACTGGTCTCCTCCTAGTGACATGCAGGTCAGGTACTGGTCTCCTTCTAGTGACATGCAGGTCAGGTGCTGGTCTCCTCCTAGTGACATGCAGGTCAGGTACTGGTCTCCTTCTAGTGACATGCAGGTCAGGTACTGGTCTCCTTCTAGTGACATGCAGGTCAGGTACTGGTCTCCTTCTAGTGACATGCAGGTCAGGTACTGGTCTCCTCCTAGTGACAGGCAGGTCAGGTACTGGTCACCTCCTAGTGACATGCAGGTCAGGTACTGGTCTCCTTCTAGTGACATGCAGGTCAGGTACTGGTCACCTCCTAGTGACATGCAGGTCAGGTACTAGTCTCCTTCTAGTGACATGCAGGTCAGGTACTGGTCTCCTCCTAGTGACATGCAGGTCAGGTACCGGTCACCTCCTAGTGACATGCAGGTCAGGTACTGGTCACCTCCTTGTGACATGCAGGTCAGGTACTGGTCTCCTTCTAGTGACATGCAGGTCAGGTACTGGTCTCCTCCTAGTGACATGCAGGTCAGGTACTGGTCTCCTTCTAGTGACATGCAGGTCAGGTACTGGTCTCCTCCTAGTGACATGCAGGTCAGGTACTGGTCACCTCCTAGTGACATGCAGGTCAGGTACTGGTCTCCTCCTAGTGACATGCAGGTCAGGTACTGGTCTCCTCCTAGTGACATGCAGGTCAGGTACTAGTCTCCTTCTAGTGACATGCAGGTCAGGTACTGGTCTCCTTCTAGTGACATGCAGGTCAGGTACTGGTCACCTTCTAGTGACATACAGGTCAGGTACTGGTCTCCTCCTAGTGACATGCAGGTCAGGTACTGGTCTCCTCCTAGTGACAGGCAGGTCAGGTACTGGTCACCTCCTAGTGACATGCAGGTCAGGTACTGGTCTCCTTCTAGTGACATGCAGGTCAGGTACTGGTCTCCTCCTAGTGACATGCAGGTCAGGTACTGGTCACCTTCTAGTGACATGCAGGTCAGGTACTGGTCCCCTTCTAGTGACATGCAGGTCAGGTACTGGTCCCCTCCTAGTGACATGCAGGTCAGGTACTGGTCACCTTCTAGTGACATGCAGGTCAGGTACTGGTCCCCTTCTAGTGACATGCAGGTCAGGTACTGGTCCCCTTCTAGTGACATGCAGGTCAGGTACTGGTCTCCTTCTAGTGACATGCAGGTCAGGTACTGGTCTCCTCCTAGTGACATGCAGGTCAGGTACTGGTCACCTCCTAGTGACATGCAGGTCAGGTACTGGTCACCTTCTAGTGACATGCAGGTCAGGTACTGGTCCCCTTCTAGTGACATGCAGGTCAGGTACTGGTCCCCTTCTAGTGACATGCAGGTCAGGTACTGGTCTCCTTCTAGTGACATGCAGGTCAGGTACTGGTCTCCTTCTAGTGACATGCAGGTCAGGTACTGATCTCCTTCTAGTGACATGCAGGTCAGGTACTGGTCTCCTCCTAGTGACATGCAGGTCAGGTACTGGTCTCCTTCTAGTGACATGCAGGTCAGGTACTGGTCTCCTCCTAGTGACATGCAGGTCAGGTACTGGTCTCCTTCTAGTGACATGCAGGTCAGGTACAGGTCTCCTCCTAGTGACATGCAGGTCAGGTACTGGTCCCCTTCTAGTGACATGCAGGTCAGGTACTGGTCACCTTCTAGTGACATGCAGGTCAGGTACTGGTCTCCTCCTAGTGACATGCAGGTCAGGTACTGGTCTCCTCCTAGTGACATGCAGGTCAGGTACTGGTCTCCTTCTAGTGACATGCAGGTCAGGTACTGGTCTCCTCCTAGTGACATGCAGGTCAGGTACTGGTCTCCTCCTAGTGACATGCAGGTCAGGTACTGGTCTCCTTCTAGTGACATGCAGGTCAGGTACTGGTCTCCTCCTAGTGACATGCAGGTTAGGTACTGGTCACCTTCTAGTGACATGCAGGTCAGGTACTGGTCTCCTCCTAGTGACATGCAGGTCAGGTACTGGTCTCCTCCTAGTGACATGCAGGTCAGGTACTGGTCTCCTTCTAGTGACATGCAGGTCAGGTACTGGTCTCCTTCTAGTGACATGCAGGTCAGGTACTGGTCTCCTCCTAGTGACATGCAGGTTAGGTACTGGTCACCTTCTAGTGACATGCAGGTCAGGTACTGGTCTCCTCCTAGTGACATGCAGGTTAGGTACTGGTCACCTTCTAGTGACATGTAGGTCAGGTACTGGTCTCCTCCTAGTGACATGCAGGTCAGGTACTGGTCTCCTTCTAGTGACATGCAGGTCAGGTACTGGTCACCTTCTAGTGACATGCAGGTCAGGTACTGGTCACCTTCTAGTGACATGCAGGTCAGGTACTGGTCTCCTTCTAGTGACATGCAGGTCAGGTACTGGTCTCCTCCTAGTGACATGCAGGTTAGGTACTGGTCACCTTCTAGTGACATGCAGGTCAGGTACTGGTCTCCTCCTAGTGACATGTAGGTCAGGTACTGGTCTCCTCCTAGTGACATGCAGGTCAGGTACTGGTCTCCTTCTAGTGACATGCAGGTCAGGCACTGGTCTCCTTCTAGTGACATGCAGGTCAGGTACTGGTCTCCTCCTAGTGATATGCAGGTCAGGTACTGGTCTCCTCCTAGTGACATGCAGGTCAGGTACTGGTCTCCTCCTAGTGACATGCAGGTCAGGTACTGGTCACCTCCTAGTGACATGCAGGTCAGGTACTGGTCTCCTTCTAGTGACATGCAGGTCAGGTACTGGTCACCTCCTAGTGACATGCAGGTCAGGTACTGGTCTCCTCCTAGTGACATGCAGGTCAGGTACTGGTCTCCTCCTAGTGACATGCAGGTCAGGTACTGGTCTCCTTCTAGTGACATGCAGGTCAGGTACTGGTCTTCTAGTGACATGCAGGTCAGGTACTGGTCTCCTCCTAGTGACATGCAGGTCAGGTACTGGTCTCCTTCTAGTGACATGCAGGTCAGGTACTGGTCTCCTTCTAGTGACATGTAGGTCAGGTACTGGTCTCCTTCTAGTGACATGTAGGTCAGGTATTGGTCCCCCTCTAGTGACATGCAGGTCAGGTACTGTTCTCCTCCTAGTGACATGCAGGTCAGGTACTGGTCTCCTTCTAGTGACATGCAGGTCAGGTACTGGTCTCCTTCTAGTGACATGCAGGTCAGGTACTGGTCTCCTTCTAGTGACATGCAGGTCAGGTACTGGTCTCCTCCTAGTGACATGCAGGTCAGGTACTGGTCTCCTTCTAGTGACATGCAGGTCAGGTACTGGTCTCCTTCTAGTGACATGCAGGTCAGGTACTGGTCTCCTCCTAGTGACATGCAGGTCAGGTACTGGTCTCCTCCTAGTGACATGCAGGTCAGGTACTGGTCTCCTCCTAGTGACATGCAGGTCAGGTACTGGTCTCCTCCTAGTGACATGCAGGTCAGGTACAGGTCTCCTTCTAGTGACATGCAGGTCAGGTACTGGTCTCCTTCTAGTGACATGCAGGTCAGGTACTGGTCTCCTTCTAGTGACATGCAGGTCAGGTACTGGTCTCCTTCTAGTGACATGCAGGTCAGGTACTGGTCTCCTTCTAGTGACATGCAGGTCAGGTACTGGTCACCTCCTAGTGACATGCAGGTCAGGTTCTGGTCACCTCCTAGTGACATGCAGGTCAGGTACTGGTCTCCTTCTAGTGACATGTAGGTCAGGTACTGGTCTCCTTCTAGTGACATGCAGGTCAGGTACTGGTCTCCTCCTAGTGACATCCAGGTCAGGTACTGGTCTCCTCCTAGTGACATGCAGGTCAGGTACTGGTCTCCTAATGACATGCAGGTCAGGCACTGGTCACCTCCTAGTGACATGCAGGTCAGGTACTGGTCTCCTCCTAGTGACCTGCAGGTCAGGTACTGGTCTCCTTCTAGTGACATGCAGGTCAGGTACTGGTCTCCTTCTAGTGACATGCAGGTCAGGTACTGGTCTCCTTCTAGTGACATGCAGGTCAGGTACTGGTCTCCTAATGACATGCAGGTCAGGCACTGGTCACCTCCTAGTGACATGCAGGTCAGGTACTGGTCTCCTCCTAGTGACCTGCAGGTCAGGTACTGGTCTCCTTCTAGTGACATGCAGGTCAGGTACTGGTCTCCTTCTAGTGACATGCAGGTCAGGTACTGGTCTCCTTCTAGTGACATGCAGGTCAGGTACTGGTCTCCTTCTAGTGACATGCAGGTCAGGTACTGGTCTCCTTCTAGTGACATGCAGGTCAGGTATTGGTCTCCTCCTAGTGACATGCAAGTCAGGTACTGGTCTCCTTCTAGTGACATGCAGGTCAGGTACTGGTCTCCTTCTAGTGACATGCAGGTCAGGTACTGGTCTCCTTCTAGTGACATGCAGGTCAGGTACTGGTCTCCTCCTAGTGACATGCAGGTCAGGTACTGGTCTCCTTCTAGTGACATGCAGGTCAGGTACTGGTCACCTCCTAGTGACATGCAGGTCAGGTACTGGTCACCTTCTAGTGACATGCAGGTCAGGTACTGGTCTCCTCCTAGTGACAGGCAGGTCAGGTACTGGTCACCTCCTAGTGACATGCAGGTCAGGTACTGGTCTCCTCCTATTGACATGCAGGTCAGATACTGGTCTCCTTCTAGTGACATGCAGGTCAGGTACTGGTCTCCTCCTAGTGACATGCAGGTCAGGTACTGGTCTCCTTCTAGTGACATGCAGGTCAGGTACTGGTCTCCTCCTAGTGACATGCAGGTCATGTACTGGTCCCCTCCTAGTGACATGCAGGTCAGGTACTGGTCTCCTCCTATTGACATGCAGGTCAGATACTGGTCTCCTCCTAGTGACATGCAGGTCAGGTACTGGTCTCCTCCTAGTGACATGCAGGTCATGTACTGGTCCCCTCCTAGTGACATGCAGGTCAGGTACTGGTCACCTCCTATTGACATGCAGGTCAGGTACTGGTCTCCTCCTAGTGACATGCAGGTCAGGTACTGGTCTCCTTCTAGTGACATGCAGGTCAGGTACTGGTCACCTTCTAGTGACATGCAGGTCAGGTACTAGTCTCCTTCTAGTGACATGCAGGTCAGGCACTGGTCTCCTCCTAGTGACATGCAGGTCAGGTACTGGTCTCCTTCTAGTGACATGCAGGTCAGGTAATGGTCTCCTTCTAGTGACATGCAGGTCAGGTACTGGTCTCCTTCTAGTGACATGCAGGTCAGGTACTGGTCACCTCCTAGTGACATGCAGGTCAGGTACTGGTCTCCTTCTAGTGACATGCAGGTCAGGTAATGGTCTCCTTCTAGTGACATGCAGGTCAGGTACTGGTCTCCTTCTAGTGACATGCAGGTCAGGTACTGGTCCCCTTCTAGTGACATGCAGGTCAGGTACTGGTCACCTCCTAGTGACATGCAGGTCAGGTACTGGTCTCCTTCTAGTGACATGCAGGTCAGGTACTGGTCTCCTCCTAGTGACATGCAGGTCAGGTACTGGTCCCCTTCTAGTGACATGCAGGTCAGGTACTGGTCTCCTTCTAGTGACATGCAGGTCAGGTACTGGTCACCTCCTAGTGACATGCAGGTCAGGTACTGGTCTCCTCCTAGTGACAGGCAGGTCAGGTACTGGTCTCCTTCTAGTGACATGCAGGTCAGGTACTGGTCTCCTCCTAGTGACATGCAGGTCAGGTACTGGTCTCCTTCTAGTGACATGCAGGTCAGGTACTGGTCTCCTTCTAGTGACATGCAGGTCAGGTACTGGTCTCCTTCTAGTGACATGCAGGTCAGGTACTGGTCTCCTTCTAGTGACATACAGGTCAGGTAATGGTCTCCTTCTAGTGACATGCAGGTCAGGTACTGGTCTCCTTCTAGTGACATGCAGGTCAGGTACTGGTCTCCTTCTAGTGACATGCAGGTCAGGTACTGGTCTCCTTCTAGTGACATACAGGTCAGGTACTGGTCTCCTTCTAGTGACATGCAGGTCAGGTACTGGTCTCCTTCTAGTGACATGCAGGTCAGGTACTGGTCTCCTTCTAGTGACATGCAGGTCAGGTACTGGTCTCCTTCTAGTGACATACAGGTCAGGTAATGGTCTCCTTCTAGTGACATGCAGGTCAGGTACTGGTCACCTTCTAGTGACATGTAGGTCAGGTACTGGTCTCCTCCTAGTGACATCCAGGTCAGGTACTGGTCTCCTTCTAGTGACATGCAGGTCAGGTACTGGTCTCCTTCTAGTGACATGCAGGTCAGGTACTGGTCACCTTCTAGAGACATGCAGGTCAGGTACTAGTCTCCTTCTAGTGACATGCAGGTCAGGTACTGGTCACCTCCTAGTGACATGCAGGTCAGGTACTGGTCTCCTTCTAGTGACATGCAGGTCAGGTACTGGTCTCCTCCTAGTGACATCCAGGTCAGGTACTGGTCTCCTTCTAGTGACATGCAGGTCAGGTACTGGTCTCCTTCTAGTGACATGCAGGTCAGGTACTGGTCACCTTCTAGAGACATGCAGGTCAGGTACTAGTCTCCTCCTAGTGACATGCAGGTCAGGTACTGGTCACCTCCTAGTGACATGCAGGTCAGGTACTGGTCACCTCCTAGTGACATGCAGGTCAGGTACTGGTCTCCTTCTAGTGACATGCAGGTCAGGTACTGGTCTCCTTCTAGTGACATGCAGGTCAGGTACTGGTCTCCTCCTAGTGACATCCAGGTCAGGTACTGGTCTCCTTCTAGTGACATGCAGGTCAGGTACTGGTCTCCTTCTAGTGACATGCAGGTCAGGTACTGGTCCCCTCCTAGTGACATGCAGGTCAGGTACTGGTCTCCTTCTAGTGACATGCAGGTCAGGTACTGGTCTCCTCCTAGTGACATGCAGGTCAGGTACTGGTCTCCTCCTAGTGACATGCAGGTCAGGTACTGGTCTCCTTCTAGTGACATCCAGGTCAGGTACTGGTCTCCTCCTAGTGACATGCAGGTCAGGTACTGGTCTCCTTCTAGTGACATGCAGGTCAGGTACTGGTCACCTCCTAGTGACATGCAGGTCAGATACTGGTCTCCTTCTAGTGACATGCAGGTCAGGTACTGGTCTCCTCCTAGTGACATGCAGGTCAGGTACTGGTCTCCTCCTAGTGACATGCAGGTCAGGTACTGGTCTCCTTCTAGTGACATCCAGGTCAGGTACTGGTCTCCTCCTAGTGACATCCAGGTCAGGTACTGGTCTCCTTCTAGTGACATGCAGGTCAGGTACTGGTCTCCTTCTAGTGACATGTAGGTCAGGTACTGGTCACCTCCTAGTGACATGCAGGTCAGGTACTGGTCCCCTTCTAGTGACATGCAGGTCAGGTACTGGTCTCCTTCTAGTGACATACAGGTCAGGTACTAGTCTCCTCCTAGTGACATGCAGGTCAGGTACTGATCTCCTCCTAGTGACATGCAGGTCGGGTACTGGTCTCCTAGAGACATGCAGGTCAGGTACTGGTCACCTTCTAGTGACATGCAGGTCAGGTACTGGTCTCCTTCTAGT